>NC_053158.1:152684598-152984598 GCF_016835505.1 Polypterus senegalus
TGGCACCCTGCCCAGGGTTTGTTTCCTGCCTTGTGCCCTGTGTTAGCTGGGATTGGATCCAGCAGACCCCCGTGACCCTGTAGTTAGGATATAACGGGTTGGATGGATGGATTGGTGATCTTTTCATTTGCATTTATTTTTCTCTTTGTTTTGTATCTTTTGCCTCTTAAAGAAGCTCGTCTCCACTTTTAATTCATTACTCTACAAAACTCTTCCTTTTGTCTCACAATAGTCACATCATCCTGCTCCACTGCCTTCTCCTCTCTGAGCACCAACTGCATAGGACAGCAACAGAATTAAGTCTGAAAAGGAATCTGAAATTACAAAAACCAATAAACACACACATAACCAGAACCAAAACGTCAATTTTAAATCCTCGACAAAAGCTAGAGCCAGAATTCATTAATCAGAAATATGTCAAAGGAAGAAAGTTTTTTTTTTTGATTTGAGTAGAATCTAATCAAGGTCAACTAATAAGTACACAATGTGACCTTTATATCCTTGACCTGGATATATCATACGCTTCACACTTCCTGTTGACCTTGCCTAGTAACATCATAGCAACCATAAACATAACCCCTAAAAATGGCAGCTCCCATAAGGAAATCAAAATGGCATCGTTTGAGAAAGGTACTTATTTTTAGCCTTGTTAAAAGAGTGTCAGGCACAAAAATAAACATAACCGCGAGATACCTTGACATCTAAAACCCCTAGAACAAGGTTTTAAATATTTTTTTGATGGCAAGGAGAATTTATTAAAAATCAGCAAAATGAAGCCTGATTATGACACCCCGCTGGCAAGCTATTTATACGGATGTATGATTTTATTCCAGAAACCCTCACAACCAATTCACCCCACTCAAAATAATTCATAGACTTCACCCGATTCCACATTAACCGTTTCTCATGGGTCCTCCTCCCGATTCACTTGGTCATTTATGTTCTCTTAGTTCATCCACCACCTTCCTGCGTATGTTCTGGCTTTGCTCTCGTGTTTTCTCTCTGTGGTTACAGATAAGCCAGTTTCTGTCTTCTTTTTTGACAGTAAGCATCATTCCAATTCCTCAAACTCTACTTCTGTTGGACCTCTCAAAGCTCTCTTTAGCAACTTTCACTTGTGTGAACTTCTCTGCCTTGGCAGTCTAGCGGCTAAATTACTTCTTGCCTCTCGATGGAAGTTTCCAGCACTTCTTTCTTTTGGCTATTGGCAATCTTCCTTTGTTAATCTAATTCTTCTGGAACTGCCTACCTCTTGGATTATTAGAGCATCCTTTGAATCCATTGAGAATCGAGCTACTAGTTAGATTCAACAATGAAAACTTTGTTATTTGATGTCCATTGACATTACAGTTACAGCACATTTAGGTTCCATTTGCCCTGTGCCTAATGCTTGTGTTTCCTAATTAGTTTACTCCTCATCATCTAAGCAAGTTGTTAATTTTGACTCTGCTGCTGCACTTTATGGAGGAGTAGATTCATGGTAGAGGTACTGGGCGACATTTGTGCTATGTAGCTTTTCCTTTTTTACAACTGACATTCTTTATGTGTGTGCTAAATTCCTTGACTCAATAAAAGGATGATCAGAAAAAAGGATTAGTGAACTTTGTTGGGCTGAATGGCTTGTCCTTGTCAAAACTGCTTTAATGGTCTACAGAAATTTATTGTGTACAACAAATTTTTAAATCCCCATGTATCCCTTATATGCTTTTGATTCTTTGGTAAAAGTGCATTATAGAAGGAAATGTCACTGACTAAAATAATCATCCTTCTATTCCCAGACCACAAACAAAACTAAAATATGTCCCTACTAGAATACATTTTACACTAACTCTGTTAAAGAACATTTGGACTTGTAGACAAGTCTTCGGGATGCCTTTCTATCTGCAGATTACATAGCATTGCCTGAGGTGTTTTTTCCAGAAGCAGTTTTCCAAAGCATACCTACTACAGATAGGATCTGCCAATAAATGTAATCTGCACATTTGGACGAGCTTCTGGCACTATGGTTCAAATTTATTCTCTCTTGATGACAGGCTACTGGCTTCTACTGTGCTAAGAAGTGCTGGACTAAAATTAGACACCACGTCAAGAAAGCAACAGAATCCTTGTTGAGATAGGAACGTTTGGCACACAATCAGGTAAGTAAAAGTAAAGAGCTATCCAAAAATCAAAGTCTAGAAATTAGGGAAGGTGTGAGCACTAAGAACACAACAGAAAATAAATACCACAGAGTGAATGTATTTGGAAGGGGTCTTTCAATTAAAGCCTGCAAAAATGGTGTAAAAACTTCCTCATTCTACATTCTTATTACTATATTGAAATTTTATAATGTGATCTTTTTGCTTGGGCTATGGTCCAGCTTGATTTTTAAAAATTCCTTTTTCTTTTTTTTTGCAATTTCCTTGTAAATTACAGCCAAAGCGGGCACCATTTACTGAAGTGACTGTGGTAGTCAAGTATGGTTGTATAAAAAAAGTTCTCATCTTTGCCTTAGTTCTTTGTCAGGGCACTGGAGGTTACATGTATGTGCTTTTCTCTTTGTTTTGCCCCTTTCTTAACTGCTTGTCTTAAAATTCTCATTTGGACATTTCTGAATTTCAATTCTACCCTAATTTAGCAATTTGTTAATTTTTGTCAGTTCCAGTTGAAGGGATTGTTGTTCTCATTTTATTAGGTGAAATGAAATTGTTAGCTTTGGTGAAGTAAAACTTTAGTAAAGCTAGATAGCTTTTGTAAACCTCAGGGGCCTCATGTATTAACGGTGCGTGCGCACAAAAATGTTGCATAAGAACGTTTCCACGTTCAAATTGCGATGTATAAAACCTAAACTTGGCGTAAACGCACGCACATTTCCACGGTAGCTCATTCCCTGTCGTACGCAAGTTCTGCAGTCGGTTTTGCAGACTGGCGGCACTCAGTGTCAAAGCAGTGCTACTGTTCCTGTGTGGTTTTCCTTTCTTTTTTAGATCCACATCCCTGATGTGCCTTTATAAATACACTGAAATTAAGCGCTGTAAAAGGAACAGACCCGACACACGTAAAAAAGGTTTGGGGCAGCCACCCATATAATATTCCTAGCTGCAAAGGTTTCTTTGAATTTCAACAGAGTTGTTGATTGTACAGAGTCCAAGACAGAACTGATGAAGGTTGGAAAAGATGGCTGTTTTAAGTGATCAGACAGGAATTGATGTAGGGTTACCAGAAGTGATGTTGGGTGACCGGAAGTGATGTTTTTCTGGCTTCAGCCTGGGCGCTGGAACTAGAAGTGACGTTACCCTGGGTGCCGGAACAGGAAGTGACATTACCCTGGGTGCCGGAACAGGAAGTGATGTTCTTCTGGGTGCCGGAACCTTAAGTGACATTCTTGATTTAGATAGGTTTTCCTGCGGCTGGTCTGTAGAGATAACAGGAGCAGGTTTAGTGCACCCTGCCTTCTCCTGGCCTGGCATGGAATTACCTTTACTTGGTCCAAATAATGTCCTCCTACTCGCACATGTGTGACAGCTCATATTGTTTATTAGTTTAAGGCATCTGATTGTAATTAACCTGTAACAATATAATGGTCCACAGAGTGGAACTATTCTAAATACAATAGCTGCTTTAGCGTTGTTACTCTCACTGCACTTTCTTCTTCTTCTTCTTTCAGCTGCACTTGTTAGAGGTTGCCAAAGCAGATCAACATTTCCCATATTACTCTCACTGCACCACTCTGAGTATTTATATCACTGTATCTGAGTCGGGAATCACAGCTCTACAGCAACTGATCGGAAAGAGAATTATCAGTATACAGCATCAAGCACACGCTGCCTCAGCCATGCTGTCTATTGAACTGCTCTCATATGGCAAACACTTCAGAGCCTTTCCTGTGTGGACCTCGCGGTTCAGAAACAGTTTCATCCCAAGAACTATAAACGCACTCAACCACTGCTCCTTGTAGAGCTGTTTGTACTTATAAGTATAATCACCTCACTGTAAACTTGCTCTACAGTTATAATATTGCACAACCTGAGCCACTTTATAAAATGTGTATTTACATATGATGATGATATAATTTTTAAGATGAAATGCAGCAAAATATGTTTATTATATTATACAGATAAAACTTAAACTTCATTTAAATAATCTATACTGTTAATAATTAAACATGTGAGGACACAGTGCCGCAGCATCCATTCACGGTTTGTTCCTACCTCGCGCTGTATTCTTGCTGGGGCTGGCGTGACACTGGAAGGATAGATGGATGGAATAATTAAACATGTACTGCGAAGATATTTCAATGTTCCTTAAAAGTTTTGAAGAGTCAGCGTTCTAAGCTTACAGATGGCTTACCGTCTATTACAGAGCTGATTGTATGGCGATTGGGTATTTGGAGAAAGAAAAGTAAGGACAGGAATTGGAAGTTAGTACATTTGAAAGAGACAGTACTGCTACAGTAAAGTATTTCATCGAAGGTCATGCATGGCGCAGCAAGCATCTTGCGTGAGACATGAACAATCACAGCGCCACTGTGTTCCCATGTTTAATAACATGCTTTAACTCCTATCATCATGAAAATTATATCACGTATACATCTCAGTATTTTAATTATTCAGAGAGCTGTAATATTATGAATGTAATGGATTCTGTGTCCTGTCGGAGGAAGAGAAAGCCCGTTTAAGAATCCCTTTAGTGATTCACACACACATAGAGCACATAGAAGAACACATACAAAACAAAGCATTTAACGTGCTACATTAGTTATGATGGGATTTGAGAAACTAGTAAATTAAACAATTTTAAGATGAAGTTTATGGTGTTCTACTTTAATGACAAAATAAACTACGTGATTAAAGTGGAAATTTTGAGATTAAAGTTTTTTTTTCCTCTGTACCCTAATAAGCTTTCATATGACACTCAGACTATGGGCTATGACTCGCCTTTTCACGCCGACTTTGATATATGACAACTACTTTTTTATTTCGGGCACTGTGCAAGTTTGTAAACTTGAGCTTTCGAGTTTCTCTGACACTCTTGTTACTCGATCAACTTCCTTTTGTTGTTTATACCACTGTTTAAATAAACCAACAAATAGTACGGTTTTCACTGAAATTCTATTTTCCCTCGTGCTTTTGCCATTGCCTTTTCACAGAAAACTGAACATAAGGGCTATTTATATTGATTTGCATATTCAAAGAGGCGTAATTCTGGGAGGTGTTGGGGTGGGGCAGCACGTGCGTTAATTTTCACGCTGACCGGGATATATGTAGCGGAACAACGTGGAAGTTGGTGAACGCTCAGATTTATGCATCTGGATTTTTTTGTGCGTAAACACATTTCGGCTTTTGTGATTACGTCATGTTATAGTGCAAATTCTACGCAGGGCGTTATGCATGAGGCCCCAGATCTCTAGTATCTAGTGTCTTTAAAAGCTATTGTTATGAAATAGGATGTCCTCCAAGACAAAATAGTGTGAAGCTTTTTAGGTCTGAATCCTACCTGGTCTGTCTGGCAAAGGTTCACATGACTTCAGCCAGGCCCCTAAGACTACCTTCTTAGTTTAACTGGAGTAGGTCCAAACATAGGAAACTGGCAAAGTAACTAAATATGCCCCTCCTCCAAAAAAGAGGCTAAAAGAGGAGGGAAAACCATAAACCATCAGCTTGTATTAAAGTGAATATAAGAATCTTTTCTAAGACAAGGATTTATCTAGCAAAATATAAGAAAATACAAATAACAACTTAAAGAGAAAAATAAGGTACAAAGAGTTGCCTAGAGAGGCAACCCAAAGCAAATGAGTCTCAATACGTGATGCAAGAGAATAATTTAAGAATAAAGAGATGAGAAAATATCAACAAAACCAGTAAGCCCTCAAAGAAAATGCAATACTTACTTGACTTCATGGAGCCTTCTCAGCTTACTTGTATAGTCAGAGGGAGGACTCAGGAATGGTGACATCATGGTGGCCCCGCCTCTTGGGGCTCCATCCACAAAGAACATGGAAAATAATTACATTTAAAGAGACAGTACACAATAATACACATAACAGCAAACACATGAAAACTGAAAAACAATGAAATGCAAAAATGCATATAACTCTGCAACAGTTATCTTGTTGTTGAAAAGTTTATATTTTTCTTTAAATTTAGACTTGGGTGCATCTCTGTAACTGAAGTTGCACTAATGACTAAAATACTTTGTAAATGTCACAAGGGTGGAGGAGATCCAAATTTGAAATGATGAAAGCTCTGCATACTCTAGGGGCTGTTTTGTCTAAGTTGCTTTTTCAATGCTGTGTTGAAGAGAGGAGTAGTGCCTCACTACTGTCAAACTGAGATGTTGCACACATTTTTGAGGGAATACAAGATGGGATACTCCAAATCCTTACACATTGCACTTCTCAATGTGATTTGTGATGGGATACAGACACACTGTCTCATAGTTGAATCTTAGATATAGGAAAAGCTTTGCAGAATCGGACCTGCACTAACACATTATGAGAAAAATGTGACACAAGCCTCATGGGACGTTTTGAAAAAATGCTGGGCTCACATGGTCTCAGACAGACAGTCAATCTAATTTTCTGAATCGGAAATTCTACTAAACAAACTATGAACTCAGACCTAAAATTTGAACAATTCTGAGAAAACAAAGCTATCTGAATTATCTGGTTCATGATGTAACGCTGACCTTTCACCTTAGTCAACTGTATAAGATAAAACCTGGTCAACCATTTTTTTTCATGAAAAATGCCGTTTATCTTTAATTGCTTTTTTTTTTTTTGAAGACCAAGTAACAAATCAACAGCAACTTCACGTTTGTCAAAACAGTCCAACCAGAAACACACTTGAATGCATTGATGTGTGGAAGGTGCAACATCGCAATGTGGAGTTCTGAACAGCCTGAGAGCATGTGAACGCAGCAAAAGATTATGACTGAAGAATTTGAAATATTCATTCAACTAAATTTAATTTAAAAAAGATATATTTCAAGTAAAAAATTAACATTTACCCATGAAATCAAATAATTTTACAGCAGAGCACTCAGGAAACGGCATTCTAAATCCATCCTTGAACGCACCTTCACACTTGCTTAAACAGAAAAACACAAACCCTAAAGCCCTCATCAGCAGTGTGGGGGGACGTGTCTAAGGATGTGGTCAGTCATAAAGCACGAGAAGCGTCATCTGGAGCATAAAGTGTGTGAGGCCCACTGCTTATGGATTACTTGACAAATTTGAGTTAAAACCAGCAGGAGCAGAAGCACAAAATTTAACCAAGGCCTGCGTGAACCCCAGCCAAGTGACTCCCCTGCTGGGTATTCCCAGTATGCCTACAGACTGGAAGATTAAAATTAAGAGCATGTGAGAAGATGAAAGAAGTACAAAACAAAAAGGAAAGCGAAGTTTAGGAGATGGCATGTCAGCTGGTCAATAGTAAGCTGCAGCCTTTCCCAGCTGAGCAGTTGAGCCTTTAAGATTTATTTGGTTGCCTTCATTATATTTCTTTGGTGTTTAGTTTTCCTTAAATTTCTGTGTCAATTTCCCTGATTACTTTATAAAGCACCATGAAGGTGCTATATAGCATAAACTTTGATCTCCTTATTTGCTATGTTGCTATGCTATTATGAGGTCCTTTCCTTGATTCAGGAACCACTATGTGTGCAATGTCAATGTACGATTAGGGGATTGTGCAGCACAAGGAGTTTAGTTAAACATGGAGATGAATTACCCGAGGGGAAAAAAAATCCAACAAAGCTTTAACACAGTAAACAGAAATTTAGAAACAAAACTTCCTGTGTTTATAGATTGCTAATGAGTGGGGGTGCTGAGTATATGACATTTAAGGAAAGAAAATAAACAAATGCATTATTTCAGTAAAGTTTCGTTGTGGTACAAACTGCAGGCTGTAACTAATAACATCTGAAATAAAGAGCACATGCCTGCTCGCTGCTGTATCACTAGGCCTCTTGCCTCTAATATGTCTTTTTAGGGTTACACCACAACTTATTCATAAATTATTTTACTTGACTGCGTTCTACTACTTTACTTACCCAGAGGTTGAGTATAGGATGGCCTGGTGTGATGTGGGATCTTCCAGCAGTTGTTACACTGAATTATAATAGAAACTCCTCCACTGGCACACAGTCATGGTTTGACCAGCACCACACTTCTATCTCTTTGCTGTCTATTTGCTTATTTTGTTGTTTTTATGAATTTTTAAATGTTTTTATTATTAAATATTGTTAATGTTTTCATGCTTTTTGTACATTGTTGCATATTTACTGGCAATATTCTCATTTTATGAATCATTCTGCTTCTCATGGTCATGTTTTAATTATACCGGTCTACACCCAAATCTTCAAGCACAGAAAATTCAGTTGACTCGATAGGCTTAAATGTGCTGAATCTGTTTTTTTAGTTTGGAATTTCTCTGCCAGTTTTCACAAGATTATCAAATTCAGTAAAATATGCTGTTTTGAAAAAAAATGTTATTTCACAAAAAAGAAGTTATGTTTGTTTTATGGTATTAGTATTTTTCATTCTCAGAGTATTACTTGAAATATATTTTGAGCTGAAAAATGGAAGTCCTCCTCATTCTTTAACATACTTAACCAAATATCAAATAGTTGTTACATGTTTTTACTACCAATCGGTATTTTTTCAGTCTTCTTATTTCCTCAAAATAGCCAGGAATTTATATTAAGAAAAAAAGTTGTTGTTTAAATTGTTTTTACAGAATTGTCGAAGGTCAGATTGATTCATCCATTGCCTTGACCAGGTAACAAGCTGAAAAAAGCTTGAGAGACATTTGGAAAACTGTGCCACATTTTTTTGGGAATGCAAAGGCGTAAAACTACAAGGAACTAGTGGGCTCTTCCTACCCAGTGTTCCAAAATACATAAATCCCCAAAGTTCCAAAACCACTTTCAATAATACCAACTAGGCATGGAAGAATTTCCTGGCTAGACGCACAAAAAGGGCCTTGTAGAATCTTTACAGAATAAAGGATTTAGTCTTCACAAGACAGCATTCCAATAGCATTGAAGCTCAGTAGAGCACAAAGATGAAAAGGAATTGCCTATGACAAGAAAAAACAATCCTAGGCAAACAAGTCCCACAACAGCCATTCAAAGCATGGTCAAAAACAGATGAAAATGTCAAAATATCCAATAAGCTCAGAAAAGTCACAAAACGTTTCAAAGCATAAGAAGTCACCAAACTCTCAGAGTGCATTCACAATGAACCACAAGGAACTATGGGAGTTCATCTGGATTAATAGGGCGGAGGGGAGTTACTGGTGGTGACTGGCAGGTGGCCCCACCTCTTGGGGGACCACTCACAAAACACATGGAACATCACCAAGATAAAAGTTCATACCGTAATTACGTGTGTACCACGCGCACATTATTTCCCAAAAATTAGCATTAAAAAATCAGGTGTGCATCATACATGAGGAAATATAATCTGTAATGTTTACTTTTTCTGCTTGGGCTCACTCTCTCTCTTGCTCGCGCTCTCGCGCTCTTTCTCACTTGCTCTAAACACTTCGTATACAATCACAATGCGCGTCGTACACGGGGCAAAATGATTTTCAAGATTTTGTTTGTAAAAATTAGGGTGCGCATCTTACATGAGGGCGTGTGGTACACGAGTAAAAACAGTAATACATGAAAGTAACATTAACATAAAACATTGACCCAGAAGTTAACGAATAATACATAAAAGAAGAATATGAACCCCAGCCAAGACAAACGCTGATTGAACTATAACACCTAGCACTTGGGTGCAACATGTTTTAAAAAATCTATTTTTCTACACTATCATTAGGATTTTTTCCTTAAGAAATAGTGAGAGATTCCACCAGGATTTATGTTGGGAGACCTCTGTTGGTCATTCCAATGTGAAACACCTTCAGAGGACTATAAGAGGGAAAAAATTGGTAAGTGACTACTTTTTGTAAGTAACAGGTATATTTAAAACAATTATATATGTAATGTATCATTTTATCAAGTACAAATAATTAATTTTAAACATATATTACATTTGTTTTTCTCTAAAATGCTGTTTTTTTCATTTTAAACCCCTATCTCTCAAAAATTGGATGTGATAGAGCAGTTCTATTGCCAGATTTTGAATCAGCACCCCCAAATCTACAAAGAACACCTAAACATTTCAAAGGGTGCATATTTTTAATTTGTAGGCCAGTGTTACAAAACTTGTTCTTTGTATGTTGAACCGAAGGGGCCAGGGCCCCCGACACTGCAGTTGTAGCTATAGGAGGCCTCTATAAATCCTGAGAGAGCCCTTGCTTGAGTTGTTTGATTTGTTATGGATATCTGTCATGATGATCTTAGAAAGCTTTCACGGATTATTTTAGTGTACTGGTGTTATGCTACCAAACTAACAATCACATCTTTAATAATAAACTAAACACAATGCAAGGTTGATAACAAAAAAGGTTAAAAACTGAGAGAACCAGCAATCTATGTAGCAAAGCCAAAATGTGAGACAAAAATTGAGGTAACAAATTCAGAAGAAATAAGGATTGGAAACAAAGCACTTTCATCCTTTGCTCATCACAACCTCTGAGAACATGACCCTAACAATGTGGGAGCTGTCCTAATGACAGGGAGACAAAATGGTGGTGATCATAACTAAACAAAATGGCTGCAAAATAGCAAAAATATTTAACAAAAACGCTAATGTTACATTTGATTGCTAGGGCTAAGAACAAATTACACAACACGAGTGCTGGATCTAGAAAAAATATGAGAAAAAGGTGCAAAATATCAGTAAATGCATCCAATTATAACAATTTGTGGCAATATTTTCTATTTTTGCATTTATTCATTCATACAAGTATGTTCATAAACAGTGTTTTTTGAGCCAGTTTTTTTTTCAGTTTCCCTCCTTCTTTTGGAGATTGATAAGTTTGACTTAATTTTGTGCTTTTGTGTTTTGGGGTCTTCGTATAGTTTTTATGTCTAGATTTGAATTCAAAACCCTTTTGTGAGTTTCATGAGGCTCAGAACTCACAGCACAGACATGTGGTATCTTGAAAAAAAAAAAGAAAAAAAATGACTGAAATTTGTTTATTTTTGTTTTTTTTCCTCAGGCTTTGTATTGTCCCTAGCCATGATCTAGCTATATGTTTTGGAGGTTTTCTAGACCAAGGTTTCTGAAAATTTCTTCAGGTTTCTAATTTAATGCTTCATTTTTAGGCTGATTATTTATTTTTGTTTACCATGGAGCCATCTTGGATCTTGATCTTGATCTTCCATATCCATAGGAACAATCCCAGAATTTTGTGGGACACAGGGAACAGAAGGCATCTTAATCGGTGCCAGGTTTAAAATTATCCAAAATGATGCCATAGCTTCTGACTTTAGGATCTTAAAACTTACTGTGTCTCATAGCTGAGCCTTAGATGTAGGAAGAGCTTTGTAGAATCTGACTATGCAATGAAATATTAGACTAACACTTTGTGACAAACAAGCAATACAAAGCTTGTGGGACTTTGTGTACTTGCCTTTGTCATTGACTTATTTATTTATTTTTGGTCTCCTGGTATTTGACTTCATGCTGTCTTACTGTAGTTTCTTAGTTTCGATTTCCCATCCTGTGCTGTGTATTTTGATGATTTGGTTGGTTTGTGTCTCCCAGTTTTTGTTACTGACAACGTGTTTCTCTTCAGTCACTTTCCTTCTATATGTCCTCATCGACAAGATAGGTAATAAATAATAAAATGCGATTTTAGAAGAGCAGTGTTTTCAATTATCAATTCTACTTTGTATATTACTGAGATAGATGGTCAGCTGCTGTGCTGGCTGATGGAGGCTACTGTGAATGAATGAAACTTAGCATGGCCCACCCTTAGCATGGTGCTATCACTTGCCAAATACACAGCAGCCTGGTTGGCACAGTGTGACAAGTTTGCTCTCATTAGTACATTTTGTCACATTCTTGACCCTTACAAAGGAATATCAAACACCAAGAGTTAAACACTCTTTTGTAAATGACTTTTAATTTTGCTATGTACATTAACGGCAGAAAACCCCCTTGAAATGCCAGGTTATTTCTCTATGTCATGGGACAAAACATTGCACCATCCTGGTTGCTCTCTCATATTGCAGACTGCAAATCAAGCTCAATCTGCATTTTGAGACTGTCTTATGTTACTGCTGTTGATGGAACACAAAACTGTGTATCACATATGTACAGATGATGTACGTAAAAATAAAGTTTCCTAATAGCGTTGTAATCACCGGGAATAGGCTGGATTTTGCTCTGTGCTGCACTTAATTTACACATGAAGGCTTAGCTAACATAGCACACATGGCTGCTGAAGCCACACACACATACTTCTTCTGTTCTGGTGTTTCTTTTAATCTGGAGAGCTCAGCTAAAGAAACGTACAGACAGTATATCGCCATCTGTCATGTACTCACTTTGTGCAGATGTGGCCTCTCGCCTACATTTTGGTTCACTGGTCCAGATGTAGTTATGTCATGTGCGTTTGCTTTCCATCATGTCACTTCTCCATTCCAACAATTTATAATCCTCTACAGCAGTGTTTTTCAGACTTTTCCTTTGGCAGCCCTTCTTGGCAAACTTGCCCTTGAGAATTTGGAATGAAAGAGGGTGGGACTTCACAGTAATTGTCAATTGGCATTACAATTTTTTTGCTGCTTCTCCAACTTCAGTTTTAAACAGATTCAAAGCTACAAAAACTCCTTATTTTCCTCCTTGTTCCAATTCAAGCTGCCCTTAATAGGAAAAAATTTTTTTGGCATACCGCTGATTTGTGAGAAGGCCAGTCCTGCACTGGGTATAAATACTGAAACATCAGGACATGCCACGGATATTACACAGAGGAACTTGTATGTATCTAATGAGAGAGGTGAGTCTGGAGTGATCATTTTAGCCCTGTGTTTTGTTGTATAGAGTCCCTATTTTCCCCTTTCATACACTTTTTTGTGTAGACCTTAACAAATTGTCTCCAATCCTATTCTTTTAACTTTCATACTGTATGCTACACTACTTTTTTATGCCTATGCCATCAGGCAACAAGATAGAGCAATAGCACAAACAAGAGAGAGAGCTACACTTTTAAATAATTATCTATTATAGACGATATGCACAAATTTAAGGCAAAATAACCATTACAGCCTAAGTAACAGTACATCTTGCATCCATATGTGGCTACCGTCTTATCATCAGACAACCTTGGGCTTTGCTACCACATGGCCTTTAAATGGTGTTTTGAAGCGCTACATGCCTGTCTCAATATGGCTGCAGAAACAGAATTGTCTTCATCATGATGAAATGGCAAGAGAAAGAGAGAGTTTTTCCTTCATGGCAAGAGCTAGTTGTGGTCTTCTCTTCATGGCAAGATGGTAAGAGAGAGATTGTCCCTCTGCTGCTCCTAATACTCACACACACACGCGTACTTACATACTAGGCCATTCGCCAATTAAACAGCATATGCTAGCTCAACCCCCAAGTCTAGAATCATCTATACTCCCAAACAAAAAGAAAGAAAGGAAATCCAACTAAATAAGTAATAAAAATCACGAGACACGTTGACTTAATTGTCAAGACAGATAATGCATTGCACAAGTGATAATATTGTGTCATGTTAGAAGAGCAGTGTTTACTTTGTATAATAAGTTGAGTGTTCAGCTGCAGTGCTGGATGATAGAAGTCACTCAGAGTGAATGAAATTTAGCATGGCAGACCCTTTGCATGGTACGATCATTTGACAAAGATAGGGAAAATGTGAACTGTCCAGTGACTAGGATAAGTTTGCTCGCATTACAATATTTTGTCACATTCCTAGCCCTTACAAAGGAATATCGAACAGCAAGAGTTAAACAAAGCTGCTTCTCTCTTAAAGTTACACTCAGTGGATGAGAGTTATGTAGTTTTTTCTTGATTTCTGCTTAAATGGAAAACCCAACCTCTGGTTAACTTTCTGACCTTAAGCTCTCCAGAGGCTTTGTCAGATGACAAGCTAATTACGCACCCTGAATGGTGCAAAATCACATTCACTCACATTTAACGTACAAGACATGACCGTATGAGAGGAAATACTAGAGTGCGAAAACCCCAGTGGGTATTGGAAGTCCTAAAAGAAGGTTGGGAGGAAGAGGCCCGCCCTTCCACAAAAAAATTAGAATATATTGCGCAACAACGGTATAGATTCATGAAAATTCGACCCATTCTGAAAGAGCACACAGAAAAGGTGCAAGCTCATTGGGTGGGCCCTTACAAAGTTAAGGAGAGAAGAGGGCTTGCTGATTATTTGGAGAAACAACCAAATCGTCGGCCAAGCAAACAGGTGTTTCACGTCAGGTTGCTGAAACTGTGGAAGAAACAGGACCCAAGTCCTCACTTGGGTCAGCCCTGTTCCCTCTTTGCTCATAAATCAGTCTTTAATCTTGGCACCAATTTAACAACCAAACAATGACAGTTATTCTGTCCATCCTGAAGGTGGTGATTGAGAAATCTGGATTCAACTCTTTAGTTGCACATGACATTGTGGCCGAACCGGGGTGGTCATCCAATACAACCCTTATTGACTCAGCAGCCAAAACAAGCCAAGAGAGTCATAGTCCCTGGTCCAGTCCCATTGTCTTGGTTCCCAAGCCAGATGGAAGTTGGAGGGGTCATTTTGCAATGATTTCTGTCAGCTCATTCAGGTTTCTCAGTTCAATGCCTACCTGATGCTGTGAGTACACAAACTTCTTAAGTGTCTCGGCAAGGTGGAATATTTGACTGCTCTTGACTTGACATCACTGTAACAAGGAGAACTCAATATTGCTGGAGTATGGAGCCTTTTGTGAGAGGCATGTAAGTGTGCATGACTTCGAGTCCCACTACTGCCACCATGTTTTACAGTGCTCTCTTTATTCAGTTTCTAAGAAGTAGTTGTATCAAGTAGCTCACAGAAAGCTAATGTCTTAGTTCTCTTCAAATTTACTTACAACACTCTCAAAGCAACATCTGCAGATCTACATTCCTTTCACAAATGGGTTCAAACTTCAACAACATTGAATTCCCCTTGTTACAGTCACTAAAATCCAACAGGGTAAGTAAAAATTTAAAATATTATTTTTGGGTGGAGTATTTTTTTAAAAAGTTGAATTGATTAAGCAGATCTCATGAATTTAGAGAGATTTTTCCAATGCCTGGGTACAATGAAGGTGAAGAGGTTCAGTTTGAGGTACAACAAGATTGCCAGCATCAGTGGACTGCAGTGAGCAGACAGAAGCAGAGTGATGAAGGAGGTAACTGGCATAGTCTGGCCATTTAGTAAGAGAATTGCACAGTCAGTCCTGTAAAACACCTGGAAACCAGTAAAGGCAGAGAAGAGCAGGTGTTATGTTACTGGTCTGTGAAAAAAATAAAAAATTAACTGCATAGCTGGCTAATACATTGCAATAAACATGTCTAGAGTTTATAATAAGTTGTTTTAAAATTTAATTTCCAAAAATGTGCATTTGGAGAATACACCATATATAGAACTCTTTCAAAAAGACTGTATGTAAAACAAGATGTATTTAGCTTGCAACTGATACGTTGCAGATGTCATTTAATGACACAGCTGGCAATTAGAAACATGGAAAAAAATCAAAAGGATCTGAGAGTTTCACAAGATTGACTAACAGTAAAAGATCGTATTGAAATTATTTTTTGACTATTTTTAAAAGATCAGTCATTTCTTATTAATACATTCTGAGCATTGTTCCCAACTGTGTGTGATCTAAATGCCTTAAATGTCCCCTCCTTATGGCTTTATTTAAGTCATGATGACTGTCACCCTCCAAATGTTTGATGTGAAAATGTTCATTAGTTCTGAGTATGTTGTGAAATCTGCCTCCGCCTTTATTCTCATGCTTGTCTTTGTCTTAGCAGAGTCGGGGGATTTTTGGGGATCATATGAACAAGTGTTATGTCAGCGTTTGATTGGGATGTGACAGAAACGTACAGTATGGTGCTAGCATTTCAGAATTTACTTAAGTACACTAGATCACTATGGCCCTCAGAATTGAGATTCAACTGAACAAAAGCAGGGCTGGAGGCTTTTTACCTGTTTGCAGCTATAAGAAATATAACTTTTAATCCAATCCATGGTTGTCAGGGGGCTGGCGCCTAGCCAAGCAACATCAGATTATGTAATAGTCCCGCACAGAGCACCGGCTCATCTTAGACCCATCTGCAATGTGCTACGTCAGAGTCACAAACTAATTATAAAAAACATGCACGCAGGGGGAAAATGTGAAAACTGCAGACAGACAATGAACAGGCTTGCAGTTTAAAACCAAGAGTACTTCATTAAGCACGTTTACAAAAACAACGACTTAGCTGATTAAGTCTAATTAACCCTAAATACAAAGAGGACTGTTTGACTTTTGTTAGGTAGATTGCCCAGAGGGGACTGGGCGGTCTCGTGGTCTGGAACCCCTACAGATTTCATTTTTTTTCTCCAGCTTTTGGAGTTTTTTTTGTTTTTTTCTGTCCACCCTGGCCATCGGACCTTACTTATTCTATGTTAATTAATGTTGACTTATGTTTATTTTTTATTGTGTCTTCTATTTTTCTATTCATTTTGTAAAGCACTTTGAGCTACATTTTTTGTATGAATATGTGCTTTATAAATAAATGTTGATTGATTGATTGATTGATTGATTGATTGATTGAAAATGTGAATAAGACTGATTTTACAACCGAGGATCAGTCGGTTCCACTACAGCAGAGTGTTTCATGTTGAGTTAATATTCGGTTTATGGCGATCCCAGTTATATGGGCATCATGTGATTTAAGCAGCCCCAAAAAATTATAGTCATGACTTACATAAGGATCACATAATTAAAATGTATTGTCATTATTCAGTTTCAGTTTGAGTTGTCTGGTTTCATTATATACTTTAAGCTTACAGATGTCATACCTAAAGCACAGTCACCATTAGGTATTCAGTAGCAATAAGACTATTGTGAAATACACTTTGCAGCAAGTGAAAATGAAACATGAGAAGACGACCAGACTTGACCACACAGTGAAATGCAAACACACACAGCTTCTGTGACTGGTGAGAGGCCCAACATCATTACTGTGGAGGAGCTTGAATGACTGATGGCAGTTAACAACTGGATCAACACATCAGGGTCACTTAAAAAGGACTTACCTGTTGAGTGATGCTAGGGAGTGATTTGTGGTGTAACAGAAAAGGCAGTGCCATTCTTTATACATGAATGCTGGCAGATACACTGTGGCATTTGTAAATACTAAAGAACATTATCTAATATCACTGATGAAACTTTTGGTAAAGATAAGTGCATCTTGCATAGTTTCACTTGCCACTTACCAGCAACTTCAATAAAAAGCTTCCTTGATTGTGTCAATGTGATGATGGCCAGAAAGCACCTAAAATTATTAAGGAACAGCTTTAGTATAAGGCACACTCTGTGAACCTCCTAACATGCAGATGCCATCCCAGGATTCACTGCTTTGCCAGTTCTGTATAGAAATGTGGCAGATGCACAGAAGTTCAAAGTGTGTCAAACTACAGTGCGGCGGTCAGGCATTTGCTGGTAGGCTTGACAACATATGTCTTCAACTCATTACATATCATGTTGGTTTCTTCAAACCTTTATCTCCCTTGTAGACATAGTCATTAGGAATTACAAAGGGGGTCTGTACTGTCCTGTAATGGTTTTAGTGCCAGTGCCAGTGCTGTAAAACGTACATTCTGTGCTCCGTCATCCACCCGATTTTCTAGAAGTGGGAACCTCAAAGCTGATCCCAGAGAGTCGTCGAGAGCAAACTAACTTTTTATATATTAACTCTAACCACAAACATCTGTATGCATTCATCAGGAGGAGTACCAGACCATAATGCCAGTTTTTATAATGAGTGATTTAGTTTTATTGGCATATGCTCAATTACAAAACCATCTGCCTCTGTACTGTCTTACTAGTGAAAAGGGAACAAACGGACTATTAAAAAGAATAATATGGTAGACTGTATGCTAAGTTGTGTAGTGCAATCTCTTTAATATATATATCAAATATAATATGCTGTTGTCTACCAGTAGTTATTTAGTAGAGCAAACAAAATGTGCCAACTGGGCCACCCTGTCTACTTGAAAAAGGTAGAAATAAAAATGAACAAGCGTTCAATGGTACTAAGACTAAGAAAAGGTACAATTAGCCGTTGTAAAATGCAAAGTCTGTGTGAGAAGAGGTCGTTTTAGGGTTGGAGATCCATCTTGTGAGTTTCTCCGTCCCAGATTGCTCTGCTTTTATAGGTTGTGAGCCAGAAGGAGAGGCGGGTCAGTTGCCCTCATTGCGCAAAACATAGCTGTGGGTGGAATAAGGAGAGACGGTTGTTAGAAGTTGCACCCCCTAGAGCCCCGGTGTGGTAGTGCTTATATTTGATGAGCCTGGAAGGTGATCCTCTGATGTTCATGTGTGGCAATAGACATACTGTAAATATGTTCTAGAAATAGTTTACTGTAATATATACATAAAAATGACAAAGGGCTTTATTCGTAATCACATATTACATTATATCTCATTTTAATTAAATTGCCAATAGCAGGAGAACACCATGGTTGCACATTTTCTTGTTGCATATGACATTACTCTTTCTTTATTATTAATAGAGGTTAACTGACTAAAATGTGTTCTTTCTATAATCAACAATTTTAGCTTAACGAAACACACCTTTATAACCAATTTTTATTACTATTTATTGTAATGTTTTTTAATGCCTCTCATTAACGAAATAGAACACTGGGGAGAAATGTGACATTGTGTCCAACAGGGGGTGCCTCAGAGCCCCAGACACAATTGCACTGACACAGTGATGAGTACAAATAAAGACTCTTTTCTTATTCAGAAGTGTCTTTAACAGGCTCTTCCTCCAAAAGCACAAGTATACAATCACAACCACAATTCCAGATCTCTTCCTCCACTCTCCTCCAGGCAAGCCTTGTCCACTACCTCCCAATTCCAACTCATGTAGGGAAGGTGGAGTGGCTCCTTTTCAGCCTAGACCTGGGACTACTTATGGTGCAACCTAATTCCCATCCCAGAGCACTTCCAGGACAGGACAAACCTCTCCTTGACTGGGGAAACCACCCTCAACAGCTCCCCTTCTAGAAGCACACAAGGACCCAAACAGGGTTGCCCACCAGAACTACAACTCCCATGCAGCCTTACTCCAAGCAGGAGCCACGCCAGAGGGATGCTGCCACCCAATGGGCTGGGGAAGCACATGACTCCGAGAGGCAGTCTCTCTTTGTCCTTCCATTATAATGATTTCTCGGTGTTGGGAAAGGTACCACCAATCAGTCCGTCCACATTCTGCTTTACAATATATTGTTCATTTTTAAAATTTTCGATAGAATAGTTGGTAATGTTTTACCAATTTGTAATTAGCTTTAAATTAGAAATATTCTAAAAACATTTTTAAGTGCAGTCTCTAAGCATTTTTGCTTTCTTACTTGACAGCACTGAGGGTGGACCAAGCTGCCTCATTTGTCCACATCTGATTTGATGGAACTGAACAGGTCTGCAATGAGCCCATCTTGCCAAATTAACCACAGTTTCTGCACATATGAAACATCCGTAGTAAACGTGTGTCAGATTAATGTAAAGTTTGCATCTGCACAGGTAATCAATGAGTGAAAATTAATTCTTTGTAAAAAAAAATAAAAATAAAACATAAAGTGAGAACTCAGTATTATATTTTTCACCATTATTTTACCAAAGTAGCATTGTGTCCTAGACATGAGGGCATCAGACTATAGGCAGACAGTGTTTAGAATGGTTAAAGCTTTGGTCTTTGATCTGTGTAACTTCACATGCCTGGGCTCCAACTGGAAAAACAAAAGAAACGTAGGGAACGGCATCTCAAATGTTGTAAGTTGCCTTGGATAAAGGCGTCAGCCAAATAATAAGAAACAATAATAAATCTCAAGAATGCCAGTTCAATTTAGACCTCAGACTGTACACATGACTGATAAAGTCTCTGTGCTCCCATTGTATAGAATGAAAAGGACTTAAATAAAGGTTACATCTACTATAATATAATAAAACACTACTATGTGTATGTGTCTGTGTGTGTGCATCTCATCCCTACGAGCAATGTGATTGGTTAGTTTGGCTTTGCTTTGATTGGTTAATTTGGCTTTGGTGGCCTAGTGGTAGAGATGATGACATGATACTTTAGGTGTGTGAAGTTCAATATTTATTTATTTTTAACAAAAAAGGGGTTAGTCAACTGACTTAAAAAGTGGCTTTGGGTCATTAAATACTAACAAGGTGCAACCTGAGTCACCTTTAAACATGGGAAGTATCCACAAGACTACGAATGATGATTTGACAGCAGGTCATTTGTGTCTGTTTACCACTCTAGTATACAAAAAGTGGATTGGGGCGAGCAGGTCACTTCAAAATGGTAGAGTCTGAGAATGTATATAGTCACTAACAAACACACCAGACATCAAGAAGGTTATAATGTGTCCTGGCTGCAAATGTAGAAATTTTTAAAGAGTTGTTGACAAGACTGAGTCCAAAACAGAACTGATCACATATAGTAAAGATGGCAGATTTAAAGGCTCATTCAGGAAGTGACATCATCTCTGGGTACAAACCCGGAAGTAATGCCATCGGGGACCGGAAGTGACATCATCGAGGGTGATGGAAGCAGTACTGTCTGTTTCAAACATACTAACCCCCAATTCCTGTCCTTCCTTTTCTTTCTACAAATACCCAATTGCCACACAATCAGCTCTGTAATAGATGTTAAGCCATCTGTAAGCTTAGAACGCAGATTCTTCAAAACTTTTAAGGAACATTGAAATATCTTCATAGTACATGTTTAATTATTCTATCCATTTCTATCCTTCCAGTGTTGCGCCAGCCCCAGCAAGAATACAGTGCGAGGCAGGAACAATCCCTGAACTGATTGAGTGTGTTTATAGTTCTTGGGATGAAACGGTTTCTGTACTGCGAGGTCCTTAAAGGAAAGGCTCTGAAGCGTTTGCCATTTGAGAGCAGTTCAATTGACAGTGTGCATGGCTGAGGCAGCTTGTGCTTGATGCTGTATGCCGATAATTCTATTTCTGATGAGCTGCTGTAGAGCTGTGATTCCACACTCAGATACAGTGGGATAAATTCTGTAACAACGTTAAAGCAGCTACGGTATTTAGAATAGTTTGGCCATTCCATGGACAATTACAGTATATTGTTACAGGTTAATTACAATAAGATGCCTTAAACTAATAAACAATATGCGGTTAATTTCTGTGTATTTATAAAGCTGTGTCAGGGATGTAGATCTAAAAAAGAAAGGGAAACCACACTGGAACAGTAGCACTGATTTGATGCAGGGTGCCGGCAGTTTGCAAAAACAACCGGAAAACTTGCGTATGCCAAGGATTTAGCTGGCGTGAAAATGTGCGTGGCTTTATACCAAGTTTAGTGTTTATACATCTCTATGCTCACGCAACATTTTTGTGCGTATGCACTGTTTATACAGGTACATAAGGCCCCAGGTCTGAGACTAGCAGTCTTGAATCTAAACTTCTGACACAAAACGGTAGAGGCTTTAACTAAAAATTGCCTATATGAAAAATAAATCAGAAAGCTTAGTCTGTTGATCAGTCTGATATAAGAGTTTAATGCATTTGACACAGACACATCATACAGTTGCGGACTGGTGTGTGGGGTGGTACAAAGAAGCAGGTCCTTTTATTATTCACTAGCAAAATACCTGCGCTTCGCAGCGGAGAAGTAGTGTGTTAAAGAAGTATTGAAAAAGAAAAGGAAACATTTTAATAATAACGTAACATGATTGACAATGTAATTGTGTTGTCATTGTCATGAGTGTTGCTGGCATATATACATATATATACACACACATATAAACATATACATATCTACATATATACTGTATATACATATATATATATACAAATCTACATATATATATTAGGGGTGGGACTCGATTAAAAAAATTAATCTAATTAATTAGAGGCTGTGTAATAATTAATCTTGATTAATCGTATGTAATCGCACACGTAAATTTGCCCCAAATCGCAAATATTTTTTTTATTTAAAACGGTTTTAGTGGGCTTACAGAATCAAATAATAGACATGGACATGAATATTGTAAACTCAAGCTCTTTTAATTTCTGAAAAAAAATGCTTTTAAACTGCATTTCAATTCAAAACAGAAACAAAAATATCATCCCTGGCTAAAATTGGGCAGACTTAAAAATAAAGTGGTAGTTTAAGTACCTGAAGTACATTTTCAGAATGGTATTGTCTTTAAATAATAATAACCAAAATTTCAACATAAAGTGCAGTTTTTCTTCTTAAAAAAATAAGTCAGGAACATAAAAGGTAATTTGACCAACTTAATCTTTAAACTCTGAGTAACCTTAGCCAAAATTATTTTGTACATTAGGCTAAAACAGTGTGATCATTGAACATTTTGTAATTAGATGTAATTAGAATTACTAACGGTCACGGAATTCCAATGATCCCCAGTAAGAGCCACAAAGTCCGCTTTCTGTAATGCATCTAATTTTGCTTGCTTTTCAGTGTGCAGAAAACCATACTTTTATCAAGGCTTCACTCGGGTAGTCTTTTGAAATGAAATTTTCCTCTGATCAGTTGTAGGAACGCGCTTTATTCCGACTGTAACATTTTTGTAGCTCTGATGTGTGCATCAATATAATCGATGTACAGGGCCGCTGCTGGCCAAATGGGTGCCCTAAGCAGAAATTTACTTTTGTGCCCCTCCCCCAAATATTACGGAAGTAAAAATAAAATAATAAAAAAACACCTACTATAGGGGCCAAAATAGAACTTTATTCAAATAAAAGTAAATACATAAATAAATTGTATCATTTATAAATTACAATTGTAGCTCTACAGCAAAAAATACAAACTAAAATTACACTTTAAATAAAACATTTATAATAAATAAAATAAACAATAATAAACTGTCATCTGCTGGAGCTTTCCAAAGTTCAAAATTTACAAAGGCACACTTCTGCTTTTTCTTGAGGCAAAGTCGTATATGAGCTCTTCATATGATAAAGCCTTTGCTAATTCAGAGTTGATGCTGACAATTGCCAGACCACTGATGTGCTCTTGTGCCATAGATGAGCGCAAGTATGTTTTGATGAGCTTCATTTTAGAAAAACTTCGCTCAGCAGAGGCAACAGTTACAGGGAGTGTCACTGCTGTGCGCAGAGCAATCCAGAAGATTTGGTTACATGCACGGGCTTCAACTTGGGCTTTTTTTTTTCTTTCGTTTCTCGGCGCCGGACTGTTGATGTCTCTTTCCAGGAGCAGGCATATTGTTCAATCATTATCATTTTTGGCCAAATAGGCAGCCGTAACAGAGGTGAGGGCGCACGCATCATCACGTGTGCTTAGTCTACTCTGCGTTCACCGTAAAATGCAATATATACATTTATATTTTTATTTGAATATGTATATTACTAATATTAATTTATTATTATAATATATACAAATTATTTTTTTGAGCAGCTGGGATGGTGCCCCCCTGGGAGTTGGTGCCCTCACGAGACTGCGCATACAGGAGCGCGGTACTGTCGATGTACCAGGAAATCATGCATTGACAAAAGTTCCCTTTGCTTGGAATTGAAAGTGTGATTAAATGCGTTATTTCTTTTAACGCGTTATGGAGAACATGCATCGAAGCTTCTCAGCTGTGCTTGTGCTAAGAAAAGGAAACATTTTAAAAATAACGTAACATGATTCTGCGTTAACCGCATATTTTTTCATACGTCTCAAACCAAGGGGATGCGAGGGTAAAATGAATCAGGAACTGCGCATACATACTCAGTGCATCCCCTCTCGGGAATCGAACCTCGGATGTCGGCACTAGAGGCGAAGCCACTACCATTGCACCACGGCGTGTGGCTTGTCTATTTGAGAGTATGTAGATCAGGGTATATATATAAATACCCGCGTTTCGCAGCGGAGAAGTAGTGTGTTAAAGAAGCTATGAAAAAGAAAAGGGAACATTTTAAAAATAACGTAACATGATTGTCAATATACAGTAATTGTTTTGTGAGTGTTGCTGTCATCAAGGATTTGATCATCATTATTTCTTGCAATCAGGTTCATATTTGGAGGATGTGTTTATTTAATGTTAGCTAAGACCTGGCACTTAAACGTTTCTTGCTACAGCAATTTTATCTCCGTTACAAAGTGATCCAAAGTCTCGTTTATACTTCGTGTCTTCTCAGTAAACTTGTATCTGGCGAATACCGTCATTCGCCGTAGGCATGACAAACCGCAGTGGGAGTGTGTCTATAAACTTAATATAAACTTACGGTTCACGCTGTGCTTTGTTTCCGCAGTAGCTGTACTTATGAATATGCTTGTATTTATGAATACGCTTGTATGCATTACTTGCTTCATAATCTTTTTCTGCCTTCTCAATTGTGAAATGGTGTTTTTTGTTCAGCGCTGTTTGAAGGTCTTCCTTGTTCTCTACGTACTTATGTAGGAGGTGTGATGATGGCACACGAAACTCCGCCCCCCACAGCCATCCAGCTCAACTCCATTACATTATATGGAGAAAAATAGCTTCCAGTTATGACCATTATGCGTAGAATTTCAAAATGAAAACTGCCCAACTTTTGTAAGTAAGCTGTAAGGAATGCGCCTGCCAAATTTCAGCCTTCTACCCACACGGGAACTTGGAGAATTAGTGATGAGTCAGTAAGTGAGTCAGTGAGGGCTTTGCCTTTTATTAGTACAGATTTACTGACCTCTTTGACACAAACACCCTACATGCTTTATCATTTGCCTTTTCTTGGAAACAAAAAATAATCAAAAGAAAACAAGTTAGAAGATGAGTAATAACATGAACATGCAATGTTCTACACATCATATACTTGAAGGTCCATTTCTTAATGTATGTTTTCTGACCTTAAAAAAGTAAAGCATAAGCACTTCTCTCTAACCGCAGAAAGAACACATGTACCAAGCCTAATGCAAAGCACATTGCTTATATGATTCAAGGTTACTGCATTTTAGTCAAGTAGCTTCTTTTTAGTACTTAAGCATTTTATTGGATCTGTGTAACAATGTCTTATGTTTTTGTAATTTCCTGCTGCAAATAAATTTCCCTTTGAGATAAAATCTACCTAACCTTAAAGATCCTGGAGCTACAGAATTCCCCATTTGGATGTTCTTTAAAAATCGTCAAGGTTTTCACTTCAACCACATGATTTCAGTAGTTGGGCTATGACAAAATGTGTATGAAGAAATGTTTTTTGTTCTTATGTCTTAAAAGCACTTGCCCTTTATTTTAATGGGTGACCTTCAATATGTGATTAGCTGTTCACATGGTAAAATTCTGATCACCCCATTTTTCCTGTGCTTTGGAGAATGTGGTTTACATCCCCAGGTAGCCTCCTCTGCTGAAGACTGAACAGTTTGAATTCCCTCTTCTAGCACTATAGCACTGATCCTGAAATGTCACAGTGGGTGCAAGTGTTTTAAGTTAGTGCCCAATTTGTTATATTATAAATCAGGTTAATTAATGAAATGACTTAATTCTGTTTTCATACTGCCATATTACAATTTCCTACCAGTATGGATTATATTTCCCTCAGATTGTTTTGTGGAGCACAGCATATTAATATTCATCAATTCATTTCTTTCAATCCCTTTAAAATACTTTAACAAACAGATGTCTTTATAAGAAACACGCACACAGCTGCCAGTGGTGCCAAGGGAGCTGGTTACTCACTGACTTGCTTTTTCATTGTCAATTTCCTTGATAACTGGCTGCACTAAAATATAACAAGAATGGTGAGTATAAATAAATCGGTGTGTGCCAAAGCCTACTAATTCATTTTAGGGTTAGAGCTAAGCAGAGGCATCCTCATTAGCGTTGAATACAATGAGGAAACCAACCAAAGAAGGAGTTTATCACATCCATTGCATTGCAAATTCATGTACATTGCCACACAACATCAATTTAAAATTTCTAATATGACCAAGTAGTCACTTCTGATGTTGAAATCTCAGAGTTCCAGGAATCCAGCTAATTAAATGAGTAGTTCACTTAACAGCTAGAAAAAGCTCTGCAGCCCCTTATGACCAGGGCTACTTTCTGTTGTTAAAGTGTAGTCAAACTTTTTACATGTGCCACTCTGATCTGTGAGTTTTATTTCACATTACATTATTTTATTTAGGATGGGTAACTGAGGCCGTGAATAGTGTAAACCAAGGGCTGGTGACCTGGCTTGGATTGCTCAATGATCCTTGCCAGGCTGGGAAGCCAAATAATTATTGGGACAGGAAAGAAGGCAGGACACTCCCTGCTTCAGTCAAGAGATGGGCAGAAGGTACCAATGACACAGTGGTGATCCTGACACCCTGGAAGGGCTCATTTGACCACCCTTGCCTGTTCGGAAGGACAATTTACTAGAAGAACAGGGAGGGATAAAATATATGAACTATCTGCTCCCCCAAGACACAAGATCGCAGCATCCCTGGTCACGGCCCCCGTATGGATATTCACAGGGCATGATGGAATCTGTAGTCCAGCAGGGTGGCCTTGTTGGGTTCTGCAGGGATCTGTGAACCTTACTTTGTGGGAATTCTGCATAATCTGGAAGTGCTGACAACTGACCATGTCCTAACACCAGAGGCACTCCTGGGTCCTATGTAAAAGGAGTCACTAAGGTGAGGCCTTTATTGACATTCATGTGCAGCCACCTCAGTACCATGAAAGAAATAATTGCCTTACAGCTGTTGATTACACTTCTTAAATACACAATTAATTAGAGGAGTACATGATTAGTGGGCATTTCTCATGTTCTTGGATTTTAGACAAAAAAAAGCATTACTTAGAACAAACACTATTTTGCTTGTCCCCTTTCACTTACATTTAATTTTTCTTTTCAGTGTCTTAGCATTGAGCATACACACAAAGTCTGGCCAATTTACTAATTCATCACCGTTTCACCACCCTGGCACAATTTTTTTTCTTTCCCCAAAAAAACTCTATTAAACGGTCTTTACCTTTATCTTTCATACCTTGTTCTTATTTTATTTTCTGTGCCTCCTCTACTTCTTTCTCACATTTCTGAAACAGTCTTTGAATTGAGACATTCTTATTATGTATCACCAGTTCATTCCTTTTCCACAATATATTTTCTTTAAATTTCATTGACTTTTTTCCATTTTCTCATTCAATTCCTTCCCCACTAATCCATACAATACTCCCTCCTTTGTAATTTCTTCTTTCCCTAATAACCCTTCCTATTTCTCTAATACACCCTTCCAAATTTCTTGTGCTCTTACATTACCTGCCTTCTCCCAGTATGTGGATTGTAACACTCGGGGAAACAGGACTATCGACCTACTGTATGCAAACGTTAAAGACGCATACAGCGCCACCCCGCTGCCTGCGCTTGGGAAAGCAGATCATAACCTGGTTCTGCTTCAGCCTCAATACAAACCAAGAGTGAGGGCGCTACCTACAACTACACGCTCATTCAGGAAGTGGTCCCCTGAGGCAGAGCAGGCTCTGAGAGACTGCTTTGGAACTACAGACTGGGATATATTGCTTGGGTCACATAGTGAGAACATTGAAGAGGCTGTTGAATGCACAACTGATTACATCAACTTCTGTATGGACATTGTAGTTCCAGTAAGAACAGTACGCTGCTATGCTAACAACAAGCCATGGGTTACAAGTGACATCAAGGGCCTTTTGAACCAGAAGAAAAGGGCTTTTAAAGGTGGTGATCAGCATGTGCTCAAGCGCGTGCAGAAGGAACTCCGAGTCCAGCTTAGGGCGGCGAAAGAGCAGTACAGGAGAAAGCTGGAGCAGAAGTTGCAGAACAACAGCATGAAGGAAGTGTGGGATGGGATGAAGATTATCACTGGCTGCAGCTCGAAGCGGGGTGCCGCCATCGAGACAGACGTGGAGAGAGCAAACCAAATGAACAACTTCTTTAATAAGTTTGATCACAGTAACCCACTCTCACCTTGGAGTACTGCATCCTCCAACCATCCTTCTGCTGATACCAGCATAGGTGAGACATCCCCACCCACAATTACAGCAGCCCAGGTGAGCAGGGAGCTGAAAAGACTTTGTGCCAGCAAAGCAGCGGGTCCAGATGGTGTATCGCCACGACTGCTGAAAGCATGTGCGTTGGAACTGGGGAGTCCTCTACAGCGCATCTTCAATCTGAGCCTAGAACAGGGGAGAGTCCCAAGGCTTTGGAAAACATCTTGTATCACCCCTGTCCCAAAGGTATCACGTCCTAGTGAGCTGAATGACTTCCGGCCTGTTGCTCTGGCGTCACATCTGATGAAGACCATGGAGCGGCTGCTTCACCACCTGAGGCCACAGGTCCGTCACGCCCTCGACCCTTTGCAGTTCGCATACCAGGAGAAGGTGGGAGCGGAGGATGCCATCATCTATATGCTACACCGATCCCTCTCCCACCTGGACAGAGGCAGTGGTGCTGTAAGAATTATGTTTTTGGACTTCTCTAGCGCCTTCAACACCATCCAACCTCTGCTCCTTAGAGACAAGCTGACTGAGATGGGAGTAGACTCACACCTGGTGGCATGGATTGTGGACTGTCTTACAGACAGACCTCAATATGTGCGTCTTGGGAACTGCAGCTCTGACACTGTGTTCAGCAATACAGGGGGGCCGCAGGGGACTGTACTTTCTCCGGTCCTGTTCAATCTATATACATCAGACTTCCAATATGAGTCCTGCCACGTGCAAAAGTTCGCTGATGACACTGCTATTGTGGGCTGCATCAGGTGTGGGCATGAGGAGGAGTACAGGAAGCTAATCAAAGTCTTTGTTAAATGGTGCGACTCAAACCACTTACATCTTAACACCAGTAAAACCAAGGAGCTGGTGGTGGATTTTAGGAGGCCCAGGCCCCTCATGGACCCTGTGATCATCAGAGGTGACTGTGTGCAGAGGGTACAGACCTATACATATCTGGGAGTGCAGCTGGATGACAAATTGGACTGGACTGCCAATACTGATGCTCTATGTAAGAAAGGTCAGAGCAGATTATACTTTCTGAGAAGGTTGGCATCCTTCAACATCTGCAGTAAGATGCTGCAGATGTTCTACCAGACGGTTGTGGCGAATGCCCTCTTCTACGCGGTGGTGTGCATGGGAGGCAGCATAAAGATGAAAGACGCCTCACGCCTGGACAAACTTGTTAAGAAGGCAGGCTCTATTGTAGGATTAAAGTTGGACAGTTTAACATCTGTGGTAGAGAGACGGGCACTAAGCAAACTCCTGTCAATCATGAAGAATCCACTGCATCCACTAAACAGGATCATCACCAGACAGAGGAGCAGCTTCAGCGACAGACTTTTGTCACTGTCCTGCTCCACTGACAGATTGAGGAGATCGTTCCTCCCCCACACTATGCGACTCTTCAATTCCACCCGGGGGAGTAAATGCTAACATTAATTTTATTTTAATTTTTTTCATTTTTGTTTTCATTTTTATTACTATTTAATTTAATATTGTTTCTTTGTATCAGTATACTGCTGCTGGATTATGTGAATTTCCCCTTGGGATTAATAAAGTATCTATCTATCTATCTTTCACAATACCAAAACACATGTGCCGATGTTTCTACTTCCATACAGTTTCTCTTTCGGACATTTTGAAGTTTTAGCTACCCACCTTTTATACATCGAGGCATTTGTCGGTAATACTTCATGTATTATTAGCCAGCCCAGATCCTTTTGTCTATTTGTCATCTTCTTCTCATTGTTCTGTTGCCATACTTTCTTTGCTTGCTCTTCTGTCATATGTTGTATTTTAAATGTTGTTTCTTCTTTCCTTATATATTCTTTTAGGTCTCTTTTCCTTCCCCATATTGTTGCCTCTCCTTCCTCCCATCTGTATTTCCTTAAAAATTTGATCACTGTCTTGTAACATTGAGATGTATTAAAAGCAATAGGTCTATTGTTAGTAATTTTTAACAATTTTGCTTTCCTCAACTCCATGCCCAATTGATATCTCATCATATCTGCCATTTTCCCTTTCTTATTTAAGGCCATATTAATTACTGTAGCCATCTTATTCTATGTTTAGGAATCCTTTCCCTCCGTTTTCTTTTTGTTTTATTATTATTTTCCTAGCACTTTTTTCACATTTTGAACCCCATAGGAAAACAAAACAACTTCTTATAATCTTTTTTAATATTTTCTTCGGGGGAGAAAAAAAAAAGGTGGCCAAATATGATAGTTTCAGGATTATTATTGCTTTCACCAACAAAATCAGGTTTCTTAGCCACCAAAACCCTTTCTTATTTATCTTTTTTAACATTTCCTTCCATTGTTTCCTTTCTATATTATTTTCCCCTAGTGTTACACCCAATATTTTAACACTATTGGAGAGCCTTATCTTTCCCTCAGGTTTTTCTTTATAATACACAATCACATTTTCCCAAGTTCAGTTGTGATCCTGATGCCACGCACAATGTTTCTGTATATTCGATTACCTGGTTTATACTGCTGACATCTCTGACTATTAAACTCACATCGTCCATATACGCACATACTTTTACTTGTTGCCCTCCACTTCCTGCGACTTCAACTCCCCATACATTTGTATTATTTCTCACAACATTTATTAACGGTTCAATATTTAAAATAAATAGAACCGCTGATAAGGGACATCCTTGCCTTACTCCTCTTTCTACTTGTATTTCATCTGACAGTTTATTATTTACTCTGATTTTACTTGTAATACTTTTGTACACTGTTTTTATCCAATTTAAAAAATCCACTGGTACCCCCATTCTCTGTAAAATCATCCACATATATTCATGGGTCAAATGCCTTTTCTAAATCTAAATTAATTATCCCCACGTCCATGTTTCTTTCTTGCATTAAATACATACAATCTCTCACTACACACAAATTTTCTAATGCACTTCTACCCGACTCCACACATGCTTTCTTTTCTTGAATCACATTTTCAATCCTATCTTTTATTCTATTTGCCAAGACTCTTGTTAATATTTTGTAGTCTTAGCAAAGTAGTGTTATCGGTCTCCAATTCTTTATGTTGACCATCTCTCATTGTTTGGGTATCATAGAAGTCTTTAATTAAAATGCATTCTAAGAGTGGCGGGGCAAATGCTAACAATAAAAAGGATATAATAATCAATAAATAATCAAATAGTGAAAATCATATTTATTTATTTATTTTTTTATTATTATTTATTAATTTTATTACAATCAATACATAGCAATCAAGTTTTACAAAAAAAAGAATTATGCTAAGAACAGATCGATCCCCACCCTTGAGAGAGAGAGCAAGCCAAACGGTGTAAAATTTAAGGCTTTAAAAATACCTAAATCAACAAATTCTCTGTGCTTTATAAAATCATTTCAAAATATTACTGATTAGATCCTGCCATGTTTTGAAAAAGTCTGCACAGATCCTCTAACTGAGTATTTGATTTTTCCAATTTTAAATAATATAACACATCAGTTTCCCACTGACTTAAAGAGGAGAGTTTGGGTTCTTCCAGTTTATCAGAATAAGTCTGCGTGCCAACAGTGTAGTGAATGCAATCACAATTTGTTTGTCTTTCTCCACTTTAAGACCCTCTGGAAGAACCCCAAACACAGCTGTTAATGGGTTAGGAGGGATTGTGAGTCCAAGACTGTCTGAGAGGTAATTAAAAATTTTTGTCCAGAATAATGTTAATTTGGAGCAGGCCCAGAACATGTGACCTAGTGAGGCTGGGGCTTGGTTGCAACGTTCGCAGGTTGGATCATGCCCTGGAAACATTTTGAGAGTTTTAGTCGAGACAGATGTGCTCGATATATAATTTTGAGTTGTATAATTGTATGCTTTGCGCATATGGAGCTTGAGTGAATTCTCTGCATTGCTACTTTCCACTCCTTTTCTGATATATTAATTGAGAGGTCATTTTCCCAGTGTCCTCTTGGATCTTTGAAAGGAAGGGATTGTAAAAGGATTTTATATATTGTAGAGATGGAGTCTAACTCCTTGAAATTGAGCAATAATTTTTCCAGCGTGGATGAGGGTGCAAGATGAGGAAAATCTGGAAGGTTCTGTTTAACAAAGTTCCTGATTTGAAGATAGTGAAAGAAATTTGTAGCTGGAATGTTAAATTTGGAATGTAATTGTTCATAGGATGCAAAGACGTTGTCTATATAAAGATCTCTAAGCAAGTTAATTCCAAATTTTTCCAGATATTAAAACTGCATATGTTTGTGAGGGTTGAAAGAGGTGGTTCTTTTGCAGGGTGCCACAGAAAGAAGCTTCTCCGTCTTAAAATGCTTTCTACATTGGTTCCAGATTCTAAGTGAGTGGAGCACAATTGGGTTATTAGTGTATTGCCGATAACGTGTGTTTATTGGAGCACAAAGCAAGGAATACAAAGAAGTACTGCAGGATTTTACTTCTATTGCGGTCCATGCCTGTGTATGTTCTTCTATTTGTGTCCAGGTTCTTATCGACTGTATATTTGCCCCCAGTAATAAAACTGGAAGTTAGGTAGAGCCATGCCGCCTTCTGCCTTTTGTCTTTGTAGGGTCGCTCTTTTGATGCGTGGATGTTTAGAATTCCAAATAAATGAGGTTATTGTTGAATCTAATTGCTTAAAGAACGATTTATTAATGTATATTGGTATGTTTTGAAATAAAAAAAGGAGCTTAGGAAGAATATTCATCTTAACAGTGTTAATTCTTCCAGCTAGTGTGAGATGAAGGGTTGACCATCTATGCAAGTCTTGTTTAATTTTTTCCATGCAGACGACGAAATTTTGTTGATAAAGAGCTTTATGTTTACTTGTGATGTTTACCCCGAGGTATTTAAACTGTTCTGCAATGATAAAAGGAAGGGTGTCTAATCTAATATTATATGCTTGCGAATTCACCGGAAAGAGTACACTTTTATTCAGATTAATTCTGAGACCAGAGAGCTTTTGAAATTCTGTGAGTGCTGCTAAGACTGCAGGCACAGAATTTTCTGGGTCCGATATATACAGTACCATGTCATCTGCATATAATGAGATTTTCTGTTCCAGTCCTTCTCTGCTAATCCCCTTTATCTGATCAGTATTTCGACAATGTATTGCCAGTGGTTCAATGGCAATTGCAAACAGCAGTGGTGACAAAGGGCATCCTTGTCTTGTGCCACGCTCTAGTTTAAAGTAGTCTGAGCAAATGTTATTGATGCAAACTGAAGCTTCTGGGTTAGTATACAGTAATTTAATCCATGCACAAATGTTCGGGCCAAACCCAAACTTCTCCAAAATAGTAAAAGGTATTTCCATTCAATCATGTCGAATGCTTTTTCTGCATCCAATGATAATAATATTTCTGGGGTGTTTGATTTAGTTGGTGAGTATATTACATTAAACAGGCGTCGAAGATTTGAAGATAAGTGTCGGCCCCTAATAAATCCAGTTTGGTCTTGTGATATTACTGAGGGGAGCACTTTCTCCATCCTTCTAGCTATGATTTTAGAGAGTATTTTAACGTCGTTATTCAGAAGTGAAATTGGTCTGTATGATGCACATTGTAATAAGTCCTTATTTTGTTTTGGAAAGACAGTGATTAGTGCTTGGCGAAAGGTTTGTGGAAGAGATTGGTTATCTCTGGCTTCTGTAAATGTTGCTAATAGGAGGGAGCTAGCTGAGCGGAGAATTTCTTGTAAAACTCTGCAGGGTAGCCATCAGGGCCTGCTGCTTTTCCACCTTGGAGTGACTTTATAGCATCCAGTAATTCTGATAATGACAGAGGTTTATCGAGCTCCTCCACACTAAAGCGTCAATTTGTGGTATCTGTAATTTATCCAGAAATGCATTAGATTGTATATTGTCTTCTTTAAACTCAGTAGTATATAGGGATTTATAGTAGTCTCTAAAAGTGTACATTATATTTTTGTGTTCGATGATTTTATCTCCGTTAGTGTTAGTAATTACGAGATTGCGCTATGCACATCTTGCTTGTGAATTTGTTGCGCTAAAAGCTTATTAGCTTTCTCTCCATGTTCATAATAATGATGTCTGGATTTGTAAATTAGTTGTTCGGTTTCTTTAGTTGTCAAGAGGTTTAATTCTGAATGTAGAGCCTGCCTCCTCTTATGTAGAGTCTCGCTTGGTAGTCTGGCATGTTCTTCATCTATTTTAGTAATTTCGCTTTTATCTCTGCTACTTTCTTCGCTCGGATTTATTTCTGTGGGAAAGATATGAGATAATCTGTCCTCTTAAGAAGGCCTTAAGAGTTTCCCAGAGTATTCCTGCAGAGATCTCAGGGGATGTATTTGTCTCTAGAAAGAATTCAATTTGTTTGGATATAAATTCAGTACAATTCTCGTCAGCTAATAGAAGCGGATTGAGACGCCATCTGCGGGTGAGTGTATGGGGCTTAGTAATTTCAGCTCCAAGATCATCGGAGCATGGTCTGAAATAACAATAGCATCGTATTTACAAGATTTAATCTTAGGCAAGAAGTTATTATCTATAAAGAAGTAATCAATCCTTGAGTAGCAATGATGTACTGGTGAGTAGAAAGAATATGTTCTTGAATTTGGGTTTAAAAACCTCCAGGGATCTGATAAGTTGTGATCAGTTATAAACTTTGTAATTATCTTTGCGGTGTTAGTTGCCGTTCCCCCTGTGGAGGAAGTCTTATCTAAAAGTGGATTTAGAACACAATTAAAGTCCCCAGCCATTATAAGTTTATGAGTGTTCAGATTGGGAATGGATGCAAATAAATTTTGTATAAATTCCTTATCATCAACATTAGGTGCATAAACATTTATCAAAATCATTTTACAGTTAGATAAGTCTCCCATGACCATCACATATCTCCCTTCAGGATCCAATACTACATCTGATGCTACAAATGGTACTGTTCTATGTATGAGAATTCCCACCCCTCTAGTTTTCTTTGTAAAACTAGAATGGAACATTTGGCCAGTCCAGTCTTTTGCAGCCGGAACTGATCCTTACTTAGTAAGTGGGTTTCCTGTAAAAATACTATTTTAGCATTTAGACCTGTTAGGTGAGAAAGTACTTTCTTTCTCTTTAATTCGTGATTCAGGCCTTTAACATTCCAGCTTACGAGTTAACTGTCCCATCATGGAGACACTGATTCTGAGTTTTTGGTGTCATATTATAGTCTTAACTGGAAGTGAAATAGTTTAGGTCTTAATTTCCTATTCCCCCAAGAGTTGTTGCCATGCAGCTTATTATTACGTTGATAGTTATAATTATAAAGATTGAGATGATAGATTAGATATAGATCAAGCCTGCTCTCTTTCTCTTCCCCTTAACCCCCACCCTCCCTTTTGCCTCCCCAGGTGAGGCTAAAACCCACTTCATGCAGTCCCAGTCCTCTGACATACCCAGAGACAGAGCACGCCCAAAGCACATCAAGCCCCCATGCAGTGGCGCTTTAAGGTTAAAAGATAGAGATATCTGTTACCAATATAGTCTTTAAAAGAGGAAAAGAAAAAAAAAAAAGAAAAGAATTTTGCACTTAATATATATATATATATATATATATATATATATATATATATATATATATATAATCTTCATCAATTTTAGTGCATTAAGATGATATCCCCAGATAATAAACCCAGGTGATGGTGTTAAAGATGTGTCCAAAACAAGCATAACAAGTCTTAATGCAGTAATAGCAATAACAGCAAACCAAGGGTATGATATTGAACAGTCTCATTTAGGGTACACATGAAATAATTAGAAAAGAAAAAAAGAGGAGGAAAACGTAATTAAGCACAATAAAACATAAACATTTAGCCCTAGTAATACTAAGTAATGATAAGTAATAAGTAAGTAATAATAATATAAGAATATGAGAATTTATGCTGATAAAAAACCCGTATTTTAAAAACAAATAGATCAGACAGTAGATTATTAATCCTAGTTTTATCATTTACCGCCATGACTCACAATTATGTATCAGAATAGTCCCGGGATCAGCTTTCTTAATTCATTTTCTGCCTCCTCCTTGCTAGCGAAAACATAGAAATGACCCTGCCATTCCACTTTCAGTTTTGCCGGATACAGGAGGCCGTATTTGACATTGGCTTGCCGTAGCCGCTGTTTAATATTATAGAAGGCGGCGCGTTTGATAGCTGTTGCTGGAGAGAAGTCAGGGAAGACGCGAAAATCATATTTAACAGTAAAAATCAACTCCAAAAGGTGCATTCTGGGAAAACTGAAAGTCAAATCAGGATTCAGAATATTTTACTTAGTTAGAAAGTGCCACTTTTCATTGAAAAGGAAATTATCCTTGAGCAGAGTGATAATGATGTAGTCGCATTTTCTGTGTGTTTTGAAAAAACTGTAAAAATGTCATGGCACACTTCCAATAGAAAAGAAAACAACAAAGCTGGGGCTTTTGTGTGTGCAAGAAGAAATTAAAGAATGTTTGTCCTTTATTAGTTCTCCCTTAGCTGCTGCTTGAAAATGGACACATTAAGTTCAGTTGCCACTTTCCTAACACTATTGTAAAGAGCTCAGCTCAATTGCAAAAATGGACACTTGCAAAGAGCCTTTCTTTCTCTCTCCTGCTTTGTGAAAACTGAAGTGACACTTACATGGGGTTCTCTCTTAGCTGCTGGACACTTGGAAAAGAGCTCTGTCTTGGGAAATATTTCTTTTCATTTTTAATTTAGGACACATAATTTAATTTGGAACTAAAGAAGAGAAGCTATCAGGGAATTGTCATCTGGGATGAGTAAAGACTGCATGAACAGACCCACATTGTATAATTCAGTCCCCCCAAACCCCAAACACAACCACACAGGCACAAGTCCCAGGTTCAAATGAGTATTTATTTTAAAACAAATACCTTATACAAGCTTTTTCTTCCACAATAAACAATATGGACTTTTTCCTTTTGTTTCTTTTTCCGTTCTCTTCTATACTTCCAGAGACAAGTATTGTCCTACTCCTCTGCCAACTCTAACTTGCCTTGATGAGGTAGAGGGCTCGTTTTAATCTGGACTTAGTAGGACATCTAGCACATACAGTAAGTGCTGTAGTAAGGAAGCATTTCCAGATCAGAGGAGCCACCTTCCAACCGCTCCTACTAGCGGCCCCCAAGGACCCCACATGGGCTGTCCCACTGTGCTACAACATGCAGACCAAGTGGCAGCTACGCAGGAGGGATGCTATTACCAGGGCCGGTTGAAGACCATTTGGAATCCTAAAACAAGGTGGAGGGACATCGCTCCTCATTGTACATAGTGGGTAGTCAATATTATTAGACTTCGATGAGCCATGTCCGGTGTGTGCACCTTTTAAGCAACACAAATGGAGCCACTTACTGTATGTATATACTGCTGTCTTTAAGGAGCGTTATTAGAGTTCCACAATAATGGGGGGAGAAGGCAGTCGCTCTTCTGCCCTCCCATTATATCATGTCCTCAACTGGGAAAGGGAATAGCAACCATACTGGCTGAGATGTGTATCTACCTGTACTGTCCATTCATGATGACCTCCCAGCCAGGTAAGAAGACACCATCCATCCTGGTTGGGATATCTTTCACTACATTTAGATGTAATGCACATACAGTAACTACTGTATAATCCTTAAGTGAAAGCTTAAATCAGGCATATCTATGTAATTGCTATTAGAGTAACCAAGAAGCTGGATTGTCCAATCTTTAATAATAAAACGTTTTATTTATGTAGAGCCTTTCATACACTCAAGGACACTTTACAACTCAACAAAACACATTAACAACACAGTAGAAGTTACATAAAAGAAAAAGAATAAAACTCATTGAAAAGATGTGTTTTTAAAAGAAGTTTGAAATGAATAATAGATTTTTCCTCACAAAGACTGGGAGGAAGAGCATTCCAAATTTTAGAGGCCATCTCACTGAAAGCTCTGCACCCCATAGTTGCTAACCTATATTTAGGTACAGTGAGTAAGTTAACGTCCGATGATCGTAATACACAAGCAGGAGTGTAAGGAAGCAGCCGCTCAGACAGATAATGAGGGGCTAAACCATGAAGGCCTTTAAAGGTGATGAGAATAATTTTATATTTGATTCTTGAAGAAACTGGTAACCAATGCAAATCATAGAGGACAGGAGTGATGTGAGCAGATTTTTTTAGTGTATGTAAGTAAACGAGCAGCAGAATTCTGAACCAACTGTAATCTATTGATATTTTTAGTCGGGAGGCCATAAAACAATGCATTTCAATAGTCCAGACGGGTAGTGATGAAAGCATGAATGAGTGTTTCTGTATCTTTCACACTGAGGAAAGAATGCAGAAGAGCAATGTTGCAGAGATGAAAAAATGCTGTCTGTACTATTGAGCTACTATTGGTTGGAAAGTAAGGAGCTGATCAAAGATGTCACCCAAATTATGGACTGATGCTGAGGGTTCATCTAGGATCCCATTGACATCAATTTTTTAGCCGACAAAGGGTAGAGAGGACAGATTTGGTCCCAACCAATAGGATTTCTGTTTTATCAGGATTAAGTCGTAAAAAAATTAGCTGTCATCCAATGATTGATTTCCCAAATGCAATCAGTCAGTGCAACTGGTGAAGATGTTGCAGTTGCATCAACACTTACATAAAGTTGTGTGTCATCGGCATAGCAGTGAAAGCTTAGACCATACTGATGAATAATCTCACCTAATCGGAACATATAGATGTTAAAGAGGATTGGACCAAGAACTGACCCTTGAGGGATACCTTGTATGAGTGAAGTAGTGGCAGATTTGTATTCCCTAATGAAGACATAATACTGACGATCACTGACGTATGATATAAACCAAGAACGAGCAACTGCAGAGATACCAATAGATGAAAATCGGGACAGTAAAATGTTATGGTTAACTGTATCAAATGCTGCACTTAAGTCAAGGAGAACTGGAATAGCGGCCATCCCAGAATCTGCGGTTATCAGTAAGTCATTGGCTACCTTAAGTAAAGCAGTTCCAGTGCTATGCAGGGCTCTGAATCCAGATTGAAAAGACTCAAGCAGATTATACAAGTTTAAATAATCATTGAGTTGAGCATCAACAACCTTTTCTAAGATCTGTCATAAATGGAAGATTAGAATTTTAGCCATAACGGATCTAAGCCAGGTTTTTTAAAACCGGGGTTACAGCAGTAGTTTTTAATTCATTTAGACCAACACAGGTGCGGAAACTACAGTTGATAAAGTGAGAAATGGGAGCAGAAAGTTTGCAAGTACAGTGGTACCTCGGTATATGTCCTTAATCTGTTCCAGATCCTTTCACTTATACCAAACAGGTCGTATACCAAACAAATTTTCCCATAAGAAATAAAGAGAAAATGATTAATCTGTTCCCATGAAAAAAAAATCCTATGGTTATTGGCATATTATACATTGATGTGGTTGTATAAAATAATTTAAACACTGCTTAATACTAAAATACGTAAATACAAAGGCAATCAGATTAAATAAATGAAAATTGAACCTCAAGTTACTTTTTAATAACGTGTTTTTCACAATCGTAGATACCGTCGTTCTTGGCAATCGGTATGCAGCAGCCTATGTCCCGGATACGCATGCCACCTTCATACTTTTCAACAATCAATTCAAATTTACGCGAAAAAACACAAAATCACGTGAAAATTCACATAGAGTTATAGCGCAGGTTGTTCACTGAATGCTAGCAACAGGCGTACTGACGCTCGTGGGCAGTTGTGGCTTTGTCTCGAGGGAGGTAAACAAGGGTAGCACGCAAGTACTATTCCAAACAAAGGTCGTATACCAAGCAAAATCTTTCGCATCCAAACAGGACATATACCAAGTTGGACTTATTCCAAAGCGGATGTATACCAAGGTACCACTGTACAAGCCTTAATCAGTAGAGTAGGGTCAGGGTCTAGGTGGCAATTAGATTGATTTAATTTAGATACTACCTCAGCAATGTAAGTTGATGTAGTGGGGTTAAATTTAGATAAATAAACTGGAGATTTAGAAGTAGAATCGGTTGACGGAGGTGAGGGATGATTAGTGGAGAAACCTTGATATATGGTCATAACTTTTGACTGAAAATAATTCAGAAGTAGATTACAGAGGAATTAGGATTTTTAACAGCAGGTTGACAAAGTCTGTTAACTGTATTAAAAAGACATCTAGGGTGACAAGTACTAAAGTCAATAAGGGTGGAATAGTACTTTGAACGTATTCCTTGAGGTGTTTGGTGTAAGCCAGGGCTTGAACAACCAGACCAGTCATCTTCCAGAGCCTTTTGAAGCAGTGACCAGTTTGTTTCATGGTATGCAATTCTGCTGTGAACCATGGGGAGGTCTGGGTAGTAGGAACAATCAAGGATTTAATAGGTGCATAATGATCCAAAATTTGTCTAGCTGTGGTCACATAAGGGCATGAGAGGACACTCCTGTGATGCCATCTATTGGTGGTAAACTGGGTTGAAGTAAAGGACTCAAAGTAAAGACAGCCCCAGTCAGCAAGCAGTGAGACAGGTAAGAGGGTAAAGTTCACAGTTGTTTAACCAGTTTGGAGATTTTGTACTATTCTCCAACTAAGAAAACAACCTCAGAGGTTAGTTGGTCCCTTATATGTAAGGTGCATATCATAAGTGGTCTGATAACACGATAAATCATCTACCATTCCCACAATTGTCCAGATTACATCAAAGCTTAAGCTAAGTGAATATGCTTGTATGTATCTTTATTATATTTTCCTTTCTGAGTTGTATCTACTTATTCCATTCTTTTTTCAGAGGGAGCAGCAGCCTGTCCTAGGAGGAGAAGTCAAGAACAAGCAGTAGAGGGAGAGCCATTTCATAGCATGGCACAGTTATCTGCATGGCTTTGGACTATGGAAAGGAAAAGGGGTTGTACAGGTAAAAAGAATTAAAACACAAAAACAGAATGAGAATGGACAAGATTCACTCAAAGATTACAGGACTCTGGTTGTGTGAAGAAGCAGCATTAACTCCTGCATCACTGTATCATTTGATTTTCTCAATTTCCTGTAATTAATATTTCCCATTGGTGTTATGAGTGTGTGGGTGTGCCTTGCGGTGGGCTGACGCTCTGCCCAGGGTTTGTTTCCTGCCTTGCATCCTGTGTTGGCTGGGATTGGCTCCAGCAGACCCCGTGACCCTGTGTTAGGATATAGCTGTTTAGATAATGGATGGATGGATGGATTTTTTGAATGGTATTTTTCTAATTTCAGGCTATGGGAGGATCTAACTCTTTCCTAAAATGCCTAAATGTGATGTGGGAATGAGCTGTGGTCAGCTCGGAACAATCATATGCACAGAAAGAGGGGTAATATATAGTCACCAATAAACCTAACCTACATAACTTGGATATTTGAAAAGAAACTGAGAGAAAACTACATGGAAACAGGGAGAACATGCAGACTCTTTGCACACAGGAATCAAGGCTGATCTTTGGAGCTGTGAACCAGCAACACTAAGTGCTATTCTCCAGCATTGAAGAGTAAGGTGAAATTCAGTTGCACAGTTACAGACATCCAGGTGCTAATAATTCAGCTAAAAATTCCATTACTGTGTGGAAATGAGGGTAATTAAACTATTCTGCTGAAACCTTTGCTTAGCTTCCCTTTTTAAAACATCTGGCTATATAATGAAATACAGTTTTTGCAAAACAGAATACCAGGCTGTTTAAGAAATATCAGACAGAATTGACTAATCTGCCCAGGTCTCAGATTTCTTTAAGTCATTTGTTACAAAAGACAAACAGAACCAAATATAAAACAGTAAACAATGGAGCCACAATATGAATATAAAAGTAATTATGTTCTGTAAGATATCATACGATACTCACATCTGCTAAGTTCAAAACAAAGGTACAATTGGTATTAATCAAAAGTGTTATATTTTTGAATATGCCTTTCACCTAAGGACAGCATATTAGTTTTTATGCAGTATATAATACACTACCGTGGCTGTTCGTTTGTCTGTCCAGGATTTTAAATCACCTGTAGCTCACAAATCGTTTGAACTATTGACCTGAAATATACTACGTGGCCTCTACTATCTGCTTTCGAGGTGATGATTGACCTCTAAGGTTATTCCTCTTTTTATTATTATTTTATTTTATTGTAGAATCAAGTCTCGGCAGCAGCCAGCAGGGCTGCCGTGTGGCGCATGTGTATGGGTGCCGTTCTCAATCCTACCACCTTCGCCATCACTTCCCTTACCTCTTCATAACTTAAATCATTCTTGAGGCAGATTGAAGACTGGTGCCAGCTTAAGTTAAAAATTAAGTAAAACATACTAAGTAATTGCAACACAAACACTGACTTAATCAGTTTTAACGTGAAAAGATGCCAATGAAACAAGAGAAGAAGCGGGCTGCTAGGATGGAGAAAAGAAGAGCTACTCACGAAGCACATCAACCTCTGAACAAAGAATGCTAAACATACCGAGAGAGAGGATGAAAACTATAAATGCTCAAGTCAAGTGTATTCACTGCACATTATCGTGCAGTGTGCCGCTACTGGTTATTTAATAACAGCTACACAAAAATTCTTCTGCACAAAATACTTATTTACTAATTACCTGATCAGCCAATCATGTGGCAGCAGCACAATGCATAAAATCCTGCAGATACAGGTCATGAAATTCTGTTCATATTCACATCAAACACCAGAATGGGAGAAAATTAGATCTCAGTGATTTTGACTGGTGGTATAATTATTGGTGCCATATGGGCTGGCTGGAATATTTCTGTAATTGTTGATTTCCCAGAATTTTCACCCCTAACAATCTCTACAGTTTACTCAGAAGTGTGTAGCAAACAAAAGACATGCAGCAAGAGGCAGTTAGGTAGACTTTTTGATGTGAGATGTCAGAGGAAATTGGTCAGACTGGTTTGAGACTGACAGAAGACAGAAAGCAGAAAAGCATCTTAAAAGGTGGATGGTCTACAACAACAGGAGACCATGTTCATTTTCACTCCCATCAGCCAAGAACAGAAAGCAAGCTGAAGTTGCAGTGGGTACAGGCTTATCAAAACTGGACAGCGTGGAGACTGAAAAATTGTAGTCTGGTCTGACAAATTCTTCTGAGGCACACAGATGGCAAGGACAGAATTTGGCTCCAGCATCATGAATCCCTGCACCCAACCTATCTTATGTCAGTGGTGCAATGTCGAGGGGAATGTTTTCTTGGCACACTTTGGACCCATTAAAATTTCTCAGTCATCGCCTGTATTCCACGGCTTATTTGAGTATTGTTGCTGACCATTTGCATCCCTTTTTGGCCAGAGTTTACTCTTACTGTAATGTCTGCTTCCAGCACGTTAATGCACCATGTCACAAAGCAAACTGTCAAACTGATTTCATGACCATCACAATGAGCTCAGTTTAGCTCTTTATCAACAAAATTTCGTCGTCTGTATGGAAAAAATTAAACAAGACTTGCATAGATGGTCAACCCTTCATCTCACACTAGCTGGAAGAATTAACACTGTTAAGATGAATATTCTTCCTAAGCTCCTTTTTATTTCAAAACATACCAATATACATTAATAAATCGTTCTTTAAGCAATTAGATTCAACAATAACCTCATTTATTTGGAATTCTAAACATCCACGCATCAAAAGAGCGACCCTACAAAGACAAAAGGCAGAAGGCGGCATGGCTCTACCTAACTTCCAGTTTTATTACTGGGCAAATATACAGTCGATAAGAACCTGGACACAAATAGAAGAACATACACAGGCATGGACCGCAATAGAAGTAAAATCCTGCAGTACTTCTTTGTATTCCCTGCTCTGCGCTCCAATAAACACAAGTTATCGGCAATACACTAATAACCCAATTGTGCTCCACTCACTTAGAATCTGGAACCAATGTAGAAAGCATTTTAAGACGGAGAAGCTTCTTTCTGTGGCACCCCTGCAAAAGAACCACCTCTTTCAACCCTCACAAACATATGCATTTTTAATATCTGGAAAAAATTTGGAATTAACTTGCTTAGAGACCTTTATATAGACAACGTCTTTGCATCCTATGAACAATTACGTTCCAAATTTAACATTCCAGCTACAAATTTCTTTCACTATCTTCAAATCAGGAACTTTGTTAAACAGAACCTTCCAGATTTTCCTCATCTTGCACCCTCATCCACGCTGGAAAAATTATTGCTCAATTTCAAGGAGTTAGACTCCATCTCTACAATATATAAAATCCTTTTACAATCCCTTCCTTTCAAAGATCCAAGAGGACACTGGGAAAATGACCTCTCAATTAATATATCAGAAAAGGAGTGGAAAGTAGCAATGCAGAGAATTCACTCAAGCTCCATATGCTCAAAGCATACAATTATACAACTCAAAATTATATATCGAGCACATCTGTCTCGACTAAAACTCTCCAAAATGTTTCCAGGACATGATCCAACCTGCGAACGTTGCAACCAAGCCCCAGCCTCACTAGGTCACATGTTCTGGGCCTGCTCCAAATTAACATTATTCTGGACAAAAATTTTTAATTACCTCTCAGACAGTCTTGGACTCACAATCCCTCCTAACCCATTAACAGCTGTGTTTGGGGTTCTTCCAGAGGGTCTTAAAGTGGAGAAAGACAAACAAACTGTGATTGCATTCACTACACTGTTGGCACGCAGACTTATTCTGATAAACTGGAAGAACCCAAACTCTCCTCTTTTAAGTCAGTGGGAAACTGATGTGTTATATTATTTAAAATTGGAAAAAATCAAATACTCAGTTAGAGGATCTGTGCAGACTTTTTTCAAAACATGGCAGGATCTAATCAGTAATATTTTGAAATGATTTTATAAAGCACAGAGAATTTGTTGATTTAGGTATTTTTAAAAGCCTTAAATTTTACACCGTTTGGCTTGCTCTCTCTCTCAAGGGTGGGGATCGATCTGTTCTTAGCATAATTCTTTTTTTTTTTGTAAAACTTGATTGCTATGTATTGATTGTAATAAAATTAATAAATAAATAAATAAAATAAAAACAATGAGCTCAGTGTTCTTTAGTGGCCTTCGATCTAAATCGAATAGAACACTTTTGGGATTTGGTAGAACAGGAGATTCACAGCATGAATGTGCAGAAATGACATGATGAAATCAAGTCAACATGGACCAGAATCTAAAAGGAATGTTCCTATCATTTTGTGGAATCCATGCCATAAACACAAGATGGACATCCTACATAGCATTATAGTTCTGTTCCTACTATTTTTTTATGTGAGAGTATGTATAAACTGTTACAATAATAATATATATATATTTAGAGAATGGTGCTTTACATTATGTATCAATAAGATATTCTGTTCTATTGTGTCTGGCATATGATTTAATGTAGAAATGATTGTGAAGTGAGTTGCCCTCTGCTTTCAATAAATACAGGTTTAAGGACAAAAATAAAATTAAATGATTATAATTGGCTAAAGCAGGTCTCATAATATAGGTATGCTCAGCTATCTGTCTGTGCTCCGTCAAAATCAAGGAAGCAAACTTTATTCCTTATAAGATTATAGCTTTAGAGACAGAGCAAGATTTACACTAATTAAAAAAAAAAAAAAATCCTAAAGGGATAAAGAAAATTATTTCCAGCAAGTTTAATTTTTCAAGAAAGACTTATTAAATTGCCCTCTGGCAGCTTCACTTGGAACAGAAAAGAGCAGAGGATCAGTTTCATCAGCATGGAGATCAGAGAGCAAGGAAGAGAGCAGCATTGTTAAGATTTGACAGTTCTGAAGGAAACATTGTGTCATAGGCTGGCTTGTCAGCTCGAGACACAAAGAAAGAGAAAAGGCTGCTTGAGAGCATGTGGCTGACTAGGAGTCCATATTTGAACTTGTACAATGTTAAAAGTGAGAAATATTTGCTAACAAATGTACACAGGCAGACGTGTCAGGAATTTAGGCACACTGGGCACAGAGTGTCATCCAGGGTCTAAAGCCTTGTGCCTTAAATCATAAGGTCAATGGATCAATTACTGCCTCTACCTCGCTGTGACCTTGAGCAAATCACAGTTGATTCAGAAACCATTCAGACCCCTTCACTTTCTGCTCATTTTATTATATTGCAGATTTAATTTTAAATGGATATATTTGCCATTTTTGCCCATCAATCTGCACTCAATAACCCCTAATGGCAAAGCAAGAATGTTTTCAGAAAGGGTTGCAAAATTAATTAAAAAAACAAAAACTGAAATCTCTCATTCTGATAAGACCCTTAATTCAGTAATTTATAGTAACTCCTCTGGCATAAATAACAGCTTTGAATCTTCCTGTGTCAGTCTATACAGGCTTTGGATTTGGGCAGTTATCCAGATCCTCTCAAGCTCCGTTAGATTGGATGGGAAGTGCCTGTAACTGCCATCTTCAGGCCTCTCCACAGATGTTCTTTGTTGTTTAAATCTGGGCTCAAGGAAAGTCACTCCAGTGTTGTCTTGGCTAAATGCTTTGGGTCATTGTCATGCTGAAAGGTGAACCATCACCCCAGTATGAGACTGTGCTCACTTTGGAGCAGGTTTTCTTCAAGGACCTCTCAGTATTTCACCCTGATTTATCCTTTCCTTAATACTGACCAGTTCCTGCCCCTGCCACTAAGAAGTATAACAGTGTAATGCTGCCACAACCATACCTTACCATAGGAATGGTATTAGGATGGTGATAAGCAGTGCTTGGTCTTCACCAGACATAGTTCTTGGAGTTCTTCCAAAGAGTAAAATTTTTGTCTCATCGGACCTGTGCTCGAAGCAGAAATTTGCCAGTTTTTTTACAGTTGCTATACTGAAATAAATTTATTATAAAATATAAATATAAAATTATATATGCATATTATGGTAACTATTCAGAATTTTTTTCTTTTTTTTGTTTATTTCCAAATGGGACTGTTTAATATTATACGCTAGGATTATTGCATCTGGACTGTATTATCATAAGATATCTCAATTTTTATTTTAATCATTTATAAATAAAACTGCAAGTGCAAACATAATTATAGGCTCCTTAGCCATAATACCTGGCTATAATATGATACCAAGGTTAAAGCTATTGTATGAAACAACATACTACCTTTACTTAAGATTACAAAATGTCCTCAAATGCTCAAAAGCATTGACTCTTTGACCAAACAGTGAACTTTGTGAGTTGGAATGTGAAAGGTCTCAATCACAATCTAAAAAGAAAAAAGAGGAAAAAAAAGTATTTTCTCACTTAACAGGTCTAAATGCCAAGATAGTATTTTTTATAGGAGACTCATTGAATAAGTAAGGAGCAGTTTTGGGTGCAAAGAAGTTGGACTGGCCACATTTATCACTCCATTTATACAAAGAAAACTAGGGGTGTGGGAATTTTAATACATAAAACAATCTAATTTGTAGAATCAGATATAGTATCTGATCTGGAAGAGCAATGGTGATAAGTAATTTATTGAAATCTAAAGTCATTTTGATAAGTATCTTACATGTCTAATGTGGATTAAAGAGATTTCATCCAAAATGTTTTTCATCTATTTGTAATATTAACAATCATAAAATTATAATGGCCAGAGTCTCCTTGGCCATACATGGATAGGTATTCAACTTCAGTGACAATAACATCTAATACTGCAAAAATAATCACAATTTGTAATGGACCATAACTTATCAAACCCATGGAGATTTTTAAATCCAAACTCAATAACATATTCCTTCTTCTCATCAGGACATCATCGTTATTCAAGAATTGATTATTTTTGGGTGGGGGCTGAATTCTGGTTTGTTATGTTTGACTTAATTGTATGTAATGTTATTTTCTTCAAATAAAAGCAATAAATAAAAAAAGAAATTATCCAGTCTATTATAAATGCCTCATTGATGTGGTTGTCCTTTTATAGGTTCTCCCATACAGCTCTATTTGAGTGACCACTGGGTTCTTGATTACCTCCCTGACCTGCCCATTTACTCAGTTTGGCCAGAGAGACAACTCTAAGATGAGTCTTGGTGGTTCCAAACATGTTCCATTTCTCAATTATTGAGGTCACTGTGCTCCTGTGAACATTCAAAGCTCGTTCAAAATGGTTTTATATCCTTGCTCTGATCCATGCCTCACCACATCTTGATCACAGAGGTCTACAGAGAGTTCCTTAGTCTTTATGGTTTAGATATTTGTCCTGATTTGCAATGTGAATTGCTGGACTTTATATACACTGGTGTGTGCCAATCTAAACTTTGCTCAATCAATTCAGTTTACTACAGGCTGATTCTGTGGTATAGTGGGTCCATGGTTCTGAATGAAGGCCAGTTTTTAAACAATTAATTTGGCCATGTCAGTCTCTGTGGGCACGATTGTGCAGCTGCAGGGAGTTGATGAGGTAACTGGGGTGAATCACACCTGCATATGAGGGTGCGATTGTTCTCAATTGCTTAATCAGCTTCCTGCAGTGCATGATTGAGCCGCTGTGCCCATGGAGCCGTATAAGTATGGACCAGCACAGGAGATTGAGAGGAAAAGATGGAAAAGAAGAAACAAAAGAGGCTTAAGAGCAGCATCAGGAGTGAAAGAGACTGAATTAGCCAGCCAGTTTAAAACGAGAAGTCCGCGCAGTCAAGGGTCTCATGTGGAGTGAAGCATCAGCACTCAAGGGATGAATTTGCACTCACTGACAATGTGTCGGAGTGGGTTCGATCGAGGTTGAGTCCTCCCTAAGGATCTCAGGGATGACTACATGTGCGAAAAGGAAGATGGGAGGACAAACAACCCCGAGCTGAGTTGGTAGCGAGAGTACCCCGACTCCTGAAGTCTCTTCAGCTGAGAGACTGGGAAGGAGCTGTGTTTGGCTGGTGTGGCCCCAATGACTGCTGCAGGTTATTCTCGTGTTTTAGCCTTGTTTTAAACATTTGGACCTTTTCATGGATTATTTACTTATGGAACTTTGATGCACTGTACTTTAGTTGGACACTGATTTGTTTGTTTTTTCTTTGTAATAAAAACACTTGCACCTATTGCACAATCCTCTTGCTTAGTTCGATTTGTCCCCATCTGCCAGTTCATCTGGTTACATTACTGACGGTGTTAGGTTAAGAGGCTCCAAAAAGGGAAGAGGTAGCATGAACCTGGACCTGCACCGTCACAGACTCCCTTCAAGTTCTAGACACATCTAAAGGATAATTAAAGCAAAAAGGATGCATTTGACCATAAGTGCCATAGTAAACATTTCGAATACTTATATGAATGTGAGATTTGTGTTTTGATTTTTTTAATAAATTTGGAATCCTTTCTGAAAACACATTTTCACTTTGTCAATACGGCTTACTGAGGGTTGATTGTTGGACAAAAATGACAAATGTATCCATTTCAAATTAAATCCACAATAAAGTTAGCAGAAAGACAGGGTCTGAATACTTTCTGTATTCACTGAATTCTGTGATTCCTGTTACAAAATACCAAAAAGTGACACCTTGCCTATCAAATCTAGGCCTGGGCATACTGAGACCTATTGATCTAAATGTCTTTTTCCCAAATGTTAAGTAACAGTAGCAAATATGACATTTCAACTTAACCACAAAATTAGTTGCAAACATTAAATAATGAACAGAAAGTGTCACAAAATATTTTGGGCACATTCCATATTATATTTTATTATTATTTTCTTTCTGACTGGAAGCTGATTAACACAACAAATCAACATCTCTTCCCTTTGTGTCTGGATGAACACAGGTCATCTTTGTTGTGCCTGCTGTATATTTGTGTTTTATGTTTTCTGAAGGTTGTTCATTTTAGTGAATAACTTATCAATTTCCCTCAAATTTCTTTGAGTCTGTCTAGTGGCCACTTGGCCACTCCTTTGTTTTTAACCTTGACTGCCAATCTGGTTAACACAACTGATCACATGCTCCCTCTTCTTCATCTCATCTTGCATCCTTATAGTCCTCTCCCCAACCAGCTACCAGGTTCTGTTTGTATACAGTCAGTCACTCCTCATCTGTTTTTGCTGCAGTTTTTGCTTCTGTTGTTCTGGATAGTCCACCAGCCAACAGGTAACTACCTGCCTTGTACTCTTAGGCTTTGGCTGGCTACAGGCTATGACTGCTGGGACAGAAATGTCCATGGGAACTTTTTGGAATTCTTGATTTTTAGCCTAGCATTCTGTATTTGCTATTACCAATTATGACCAGACCCTGATTGAGATGCTCTAATTTTTTAACTAGAGTCCTGATTTTCACTCTCACTTACCTCAGACATTGACATCTCCCCATAATAAGTAATCTTGATCATTTTTTAATCACAGATTTTAAACAACTTAAAATTCTTAGCGTGTATTAAACTTATTAGTAAACCTTTTTAAACAGTTGGATGCAAACATTTGGAAATATAATGAAATGAGATAAATGTTGTGTTTCTATTTCTAATACCCATAAAAACAGATATGCACACACAAATACTTTCCTTCCATCTGAAGTCTAATACTGTTCCTCATCTGTAGATATGGCCATTTACTTTGACATCATTGTCCTTGAACTATTAACTACTCTTCTACAAAATGAACCAAATACCTCCATGTTTAAATGGACTTGCTGTTTTTTGACAAACAGGAAACAATTTGGATGTTCACCAATGGCTGTAAGTCCTCTGACCCTTCAATAAAAATGATTAACTTCACTGTTGACAACACCTTTATCTATATATTTAACTAGCAGTATACCCGCGCTTTGCAGCGGCAAAGTACTGCCTTAAAATTTTTATTAAGAAGAAAATTAAACCTTTTTAAACTGAGGGAAAATATACCAATAATTATTTGTTAAGGATCTCTTTGTATACCACATTGTAAGTTCGGCCCTCCAGTTGTAATATGACCAAGCTGTGCGCTGAGCTTACTCTTGAGCATGTAACTTACAGTTGGCCATGTGAACAGTAATCTTGTTTCAAATCTCACAGCTTGGATTGCTGCTGTCATAATCGGTTTGAGTTTCATGGTTTGTTTCAATTACAACAGTATTTGTAGGACTTGTGTTGAAGAGACATTCGGCATCTGTCAAGCGTTGTAAGCATACAACCGGTTTTATCGATAACTTCACATCCAGCTTTTGAGAGTTTAAACATTCATAAACATCAAAGTGTCCGCTACTGAAATCGTCACCTGTGAACCTAAGATGTTTAAGAGGCATTGGCGGTTTCGAAAGGTGTAAAATATTTGGCCATTTGGGTACACTTGAAAGCAACAACCGAACAATTCAGCAGCAGCCATCAACTCACATGCAGAACCATAGGTGAAGGGCTTAAGCATTTCACTCTTATAGTGCTCCTGTGTAGTACAATTATCTCCTGTACCGTCATCAGTCCACACCTTGAACTTGTCCCAGTCATTCAATACATAAGACACAATGTTCCTCAGGATATCAAGAGTGAGCCTGCAATATGTAACAAAGAGAATGGAAAAGGCAGGTGCCATCTCCAGGCATGGAAGCCACTCGGTAAGTGACAGTTCTTTGATCGATTTTGATCACTTTGATAGATATGTTAATGTGGGTACAGTTGGAATGATAAAGGAAATGGGTACCTGAACAATGTAAAGTAAGTCTAAAATACCTACACAATAACTATAATTGTAATAAACAAACAATAAAACAGCGGAGAAGCCATGGATTAAATAAGAAGGCTGTAGTTAACAGCAGGGAGACGTGAATCCCGTGGCGAAGCAAGGAAGGGAATGTAGAGACTGGAGCGACAGACGGCCTTATATAGGCAGGCAGCCAACAACGTGGGAGGCGTTGGGATGGGGGACCCAACGCTGCCTCACACGGTGACCAAGCTGCAGGCTATGGATGTATATATATATGTAAGTAGGATTCAGTTAGCGTTGGGAACCCGCGTACCAAATGTCTTGAAGATAGGCCCATAAGTAACAAAGACCGTTGAAAAGTTCAATATGGCGGCCAACAGTGTCATCATACCACCGAAATAAGTACCAAATTTCAGCCTTCTACCTACACGGAAAGTTGTAGAATTAGTGACGTTGGAAAGTTCAATATGGCGGCTGACAGTGGCGTAATACCACCGAAATAAGTACGTACATTGGTTTCGGTTAGCGCAGGGAAACTGCCTACCAAATTTCGTGAAGATGGGGTCATGAATAAGAAAGTTCAACATGGCGGACGTTGTTGACCATTATTACCAATACACGTAGAATTTCGAAATGAAACCTGCTTAACTTTTGTAAGTAAGCTGTAAGGAATGAGCCTGCCAAATTTCAGCCTTCTACCTACACGGTAAGTTGGAGAATTAGTAACGTTGGAAAGTTCAATATGGTGGCTGATAGTGGCGTAATACCACCGAAATAAGTACAGTACGTACATTGGTTTCGGTTAGCGCAGAGAAGCTGCCTACCAAATTTCGTGAAGATGGGGCCATGAATAAAAAGTTCAACATGGCGGACGTTGTTGACCGTTATGATCGTTACGTGTAGAATTTTGAAATGAAACCTGCTTAACTGTTGTAAGTAAGCTGTAAGGAATGATCCTGCCAAATTTCAGCCTTCTACCTACACGGGAAGTTGGGGAATTAGTGACGTTGAAAAGTTCAATATGGCGGCTGACAGTGGCGTAATACCACCGAAATAAGTACGTACATCGATTTTGGTTAGCGCAAGAAAGCTACCTACCAAATTTCATGAAGATGGGGTCAGCCTTCTACCTACACAGGAAGTTGGAAAATTATTGACGTTGGAAAGTTCAATATGGTGGCCGACAGTGGCGTCATACCATCGAAATAAGTACGTACATCGGTTTCGGTTAGCGCAGGGAAGCCCTACCAAATTTCGTGAAGATGGGGCCATAAATAAGAAAGTTCAACATGGCGGACGTTGTCGACCGTTATGACCGTTACGTGTAGAATTTCGAAATGAAACCTGCTTAACCTTTGTAAGTAAGCTGTAAGGAATAAGCCTGTCAAATTTCAGCCTTCTACCTACACGGGAAGTTGGAGAATTAGTGATGAGTCAGTGAGTGAGTGAGTGAGTGAGTCAGTCAGTCAGTGAGGGCTTTGCCTTTTATTAGTATAGATTCACTAAGGCAAGATGGAAAGCACGCCGGAAGGGGCGTGGATTCACTAAGCCGCCGACAAGTAAGACACCTATGGCGCACGCAGGAAGGAGCCATGCCCACGAACTCCAAGACCACTGGATACGATGACAACTCGCAGAGCCACGCCCACTAAATCGGACGCGACGACACGGAAAAAACTTCATCATTTATATTCGTCTGTCGTAGAGGCCACATGCACCTCCGAGCCACGTGGACTGTTCACAGAGGCATGTTTCTCGTGGAGGTGAATCGCCATATGTAGCGTGTAAAACGGTTTGCGAGGGGTATCCCATGGGATCCTTAAAACAATCCTTTACAACTGAGGTTAAAACACAATGAAGTAAGCAGTCTTTAAAAACTGAGTTTTCGGTTACGACACACGACTGCGTGCACCATAGCAAACTGTTTTACATGCTACATACAGCAATTCGCATCCTGCAGGAACATGGAAAGTCTACGTGAGTCACAGGTGCATCTGGACTGTGCAAAGACGACAACGACTCAAGTGACGAGTTGGTGGTGGGCACATGAGCGATGGCGGTCCGCCAGTTTTCAGTCACGGACGATTGTGTGTTGATTCGTTCCGTGCATTGTTACAATGTTGCTTTTCTTGCTAATTTATTACATTACCGATTTTTCAAATGTTAATTTTCTCCCTCTGCTTAAAAATCATTAAAAAACCGGCCTGATTATGCGGCGTATGGTACACTGCGGGTTGGCTAGTTGGTTTAATTTCTAATAGTAATGAAACAGCTTCCAGAACGGAGGTGACTAGTCTTGTGTCTTGCTGTACTACCAATAACCTGGTACTCAATACCACCAAGAGAGTGAAAATGGTAATTGACTTTCACAAAGATCAGCTACAACATCTCTCTCTTTACTTAAACCTAGATTACCACCAGTAGAGGACTTTCAAAAGTGTCATTTTGCGCCCTTAAAAGACTACAGCTAGTCAAGGAATGATCAATTTAGCTTCTCAGCTCGCTAACACTAATTGGACAGAGACATTGATTTAGGTTTTTACTTAAAATCATATTTATCTACTTTAAAACCTATAGCAGCAAAACAAAGAATTACACAACCTTGGTGGGTTCATGTTGTCTTCATTCGGTCCTTGTTAACATTTCCCGGATGGTTGAGCTCCTTAGTTACACGTTACACAATCATTGAATTGAAAAATTAAAAGAAGGATTTCTTGCAGAGATAGTGTTCCTTTCCATTTGTATATTTTCAGTTGTTAGCAAATAGAGAAAGCATCCATTTTTGTAACTGTGCTGAGCTCTTTATAAAAGTCAGAAAAGCAGCTGAACTGAAAGCTCAGTTTTTACAGCAAACGATCATTTGATCTGAACTTGGAACTTCTGAAAGAAATAAGAGCGCTCACCTGGTTTTCTTTCCGTTACCAGTGCAGAACACTGAAAATGGTACTAGGGATACATTCATAATGCAAGACTCATTGCTTAATTCTGACTTTTGTCTCAGTTTGGATTTGCCTATCTTGACGGTTTACAATCATAAGTAAAAGTGACCTGTATCTAGCTTTAATGTGAACGCATCTGTCCTCTGAAATGACATGTATGCACACATTGATATGTTTGTTGATGAGTTGTCTGCCTTAACAACAAAAAACTGCACATTTGTGACATGACTTGCATTAAAACCGACAAAATGAACATACTAGTGTCTGGTGTGTGTGTGTCGCATTTTCCTCTGGAGCATGACAAATGTCAGCAGTACATAATTAGGTCGAGAAAGCAAAACAAGGAGAAAAAAAAGCCTGCACTGGTGGGACCATGACTATTGGTACAGCTGTAGCTCCCTTCCATTATTATTTTGCTGGCTGGCTTCCGATGCTGGCTGATGATGACAGCGTTCATCACATTAATTCTGATCTGGCCATTCTCATTTATGTTGCATGGCCATAAATCTGATACATATCAAATCTAGCGCAAATATGAAAGTGACTCAAATCTGATTTGAAAAGAACAGATTTCTGTGTCCACAGAGCCCTGAAAACATCAGGAGCCTCATGCATAACGCCGTGCGTAGAATTCGCACTATAACATGATGTAAGCACAAAAGCCGAAATGTGCTTATGGACAGAAAAATCCAGATGCAGGAATCTGTGCGTTCGCCAACTTCTGCGTTCTTCCGCTACACAAATCCCAGTCAGCGTGAAAAGTAACGCTCGTTACTTAGTAGCCCTTAAACTCAGAATTCTGTGAAAAGACAATGGGAAAAGCACGGGGGAAAATGGAATAATTTCAGCGAATACCAAGTGGAGGCAAGAAAAAATGTATTATTTGTTGGTTTAAACAGTGGTATAAACAACAAAAGGAAGTTGACTGAGTGACATAGCGTGTCGGAGAAACTCGAAAGCTCAAGTTCACAAAGTCGCACAGTGCCCGAAATAAAAAAAGAAATTGTCAGATATCAAAGTCAAGGCAAGTCATAGCCCACAGTCTAAGTGTCATATGAAAGCTTATTTGGGTACAGAGAAAAAAAAAAAAGGCACACAGTGGGGGAAAAGCACGAAATGTCAACTTCAATCTCAAAATTTCCACTTTAATCATGTAGTTTATTTTGTCATTAAAGTAGAACATCATAAACTTTATCTTAAAATCGTTTAATTAACCAGTTTCTCAAATCACATCGTAATTAAAGTAGCACGTTAAATGCTTTGTTTTGTATGTGTTCTTCTATGTGCTCTATATGTGTGAATCACTACATGCTTCTTAAACCGGCTTTCTCTACCTCAGACAGGACACAGAATGCATTACATTCGTGATATTATAGCTCTCTGAATAACTAAAATACTGAGATGTATATGTCATATCATTTTCATGATGATACGAGTTAAAGCATGTTATTAAACATGTGAACACGGTGGCGCAGTGATTGTGCGTGACCTTCGATGAAATAATTTATTGCAGCAGTACTCAGGGGTGGCTCTAGGCTCGTGGCAGCCCTGGGCAGAGAAAGAATTGGTGGCGCCTTCACCCTCCAATGTCAATATGTTATGTTATGCACGGCAGATGGCCATCTCTGTTGCGGACACTACCGCCTCATGCTCATGACACAAGCGTTTAACTTTTGCCAAAATTTGCCGCTGCGTTTTTAGCTGTGTCGTTATTTTCTCTTTCTGTTTTAAATTCAATATATATTAGTGTGGCGGCCCCTGGGATTTGGCAGCTCTGTGCAGGTCCATAGTTTGCACATGCCTAAGGCCGCCCCTGCAGTACTGTCTTTTTCAAATGTACTAGCCTCCAATTCCTGTTCTTCCTTTTCTTTCTCCAAGTAACCAATCGCCACACTCTCTGTAATGGACGTTAAGCCATCTGTAAGCTTATAACGCCAATTCTTCAAAACATTTAAGGAACATTGAAATATCTTTGTAGTACATATTTAATTATTCTATCCTTTACGCCAGTCCCAGTGAAGCATACAGTGCGAGGCAGGAACAATCGTGAGCGGAGCGCCAGATTCTTGCTAGCGTAGCAACACCGTGTCCTTTAATTATTACCAACTAGAAAAATACCCGCGCATCTCAGCGGAGAAGTAGTGTGTTAAAGAAGTAATGAAAAAGAAAAGGAAACATTTTAAAAATAACGTAACATGATTGTCAATGTAATTGTTTTGTCGCTGTTGTGAGTGATGAGTGTTTCTGTCATATATATATATATACACACACACACACATATAATATATACATATACTTATATACATACATATATACATTTACACATACTGATATATATATATATATATATATATATATATATATATATATATATATATACACTAGTGGTGCAACGGATCAAAAAACTCACGGATCGGATCAATTTTCGGATCAGCAAAAAAAAAAAAAAGACAAGACAAATTTAACTCTCCATTTATTTAATTAAGTATTTTTTGCCCATTAAAAAACATTCAACTCAAGACTCATTCCACTCAATTATATAAATACAAATTAAGGTGCAATATAGGGCATGATAACTATTTCCTTTAATGTGGACACAATAAAAAACAACTTTAAATGCAATTTAAGGCATCATTGCTTCTTACTTTGAAAATTGAGAGAGAAATAAAAACTAGCTTATGTCTATGTCATCAAAAAAAAAAGAAAGAAAGCAAAGCAGACCTGAGCTTATAATTTCAATTTTTTTTTTTCAAAAACATGCGGATGTCTACATTTTCTGGGGAAAGTGTACATCTCTTTGCTGTAACTATGTCCCCTGCTGTTAAGAACACCCTCTCGCTAGGCACTGAAGTGCCAGGCACAGCAAGATGGTGTCTTGCCATTGTGGCAAGGTGAGGGTATTTACATTCGTTGCTTTTTCACCAAGTCCGTGGATCACCATCGACTGGAATGCCACTTGTTGCCTCATAGGATACCACCTCCTCTTTGATGGTGTCAGCAAACGCCTTGTTGACCATGTCCTTCTGTGCAAAGGACTCGCCAAAAAGCTCCGCCATTGCCGACTTCTTCTGAGGAGATGTATCTGCTCCTGTTGGTGCTGCATACTGATGCTGCAGGGAAAGTTACATTATTGATTAAAACTTTTTTTAAATGATGCTGGAGGTTTGTCGAGCTCCTTTGCTAAAACTGCTACCGCTGTGCATGGCCACGCGTATGAAGCGGCAAACCGGACAAAAGCCGAGCGAAAATGCGTGAGAGAGGTTGAATTAGTGCGCGAGAGAGACAGTTAGTGCGCGAGAGCTACCGAGTTAGTGCGCGAGAGAGATAGTGCGTGAGAAAAGTTTAATTGCAGTTCAGTGCGCGAGAGCTACCGAGTTGCGCGAGAGAGAGACAGAGTTAGTTTGCGAGAGAGGTTGAGAGAGTGTACGAGAGACACGTGCACAATACAGTGGAACTTTTTTTCTCGGTTCTTCGGATCACGTGCGTACCGAACCGTGGACAGGAATCGGTTCGGATCACGGATCAACAGTGATCCGTTGAACCACTAATATACACATACATCCATATATATATACATATCTACATATATACACACATACATATACACATGTATATATATATATATACACACACACATATAAACATATATATATACATATACACATTGTCAAAGGACCGAGGAGACAGCAATAAGGGTTGGGGTTTCCGGCCCCGTATATTGTACAGAACTTTTGCCAAGAAAAAAAAACAGGTCAAAGCACAAACTAAACAGTTCATAGGAGTCGGCGTCGCGGCCATTTTATTGGGGTGGAGCCGGAAGTGGAGGGATGCCGGGAAGGACCGCAAGGGAGGATGGGAAGGATGACGTCAGGGCAAGATGGCGGAGGAAGGGCGGAAGTACCGCACTGCGGTCAATCCAGGCCTATGGTGCAGGAAGGTCTTTCTTTCTATGAGGAAGCAGAGGGAGAAAGTTAATCCCCCGCCATTCCCTGGCGGCGAATGGTTTCCCAGGTGCTATCGAATCAGTCCGCTGCCTCCTACTCGCGCGCGTGACACGATCCCCCCCTTAGCCCAGGACCGTCAGGTCGGGCGGACCTAACCGAGAGGTCGTGAATACGAGAGAGGGCATCGGCATTGGCCTGAAGGGTGCCCCGCCGATAAGTGACAGTGAACTTATACGGCTGTAAGTCCAGGAACCACCTGGTGACCCGCGGATTCGACTCTTTGTGTAGGGACATCCACTGAAGTGCAGCGTGATCAGTCGCCAGAGCGAATTCGCGACCCAGCAGGTAGTAACGGAGGTGGGTCACTGCCCACTTAATGGCCAAGGCCTCCCTCTCCACTGCCGCGTGCACCGGTCCCGGTCCATCAGTTTCCGCTAAGGTACATCACAGGGTGCTCGACACCATCGACGCTTTGGCTCAGCACGCACCCAGGCCTGTGTCCGGCGCCGGTCTGGAGAATAAACGGAGCCCAAAATCGGGCGTCCGTAACACAGGTGCCGACGTTAGGGCCTTCTTTAGGTCACTGAACGCTGTTCTGCTTTGTCGGTCCACACCACGATAGGGGCGCCCTTTTGTCAGGTCAGTCAAGGGTGCTGCTCTTCGAGAAACGGGAACAAACCGGCGGTAGTAACCGCAAGCCCCAAGAAAGCCTGCACCTGTTTCTTGGTATTCGGACGGGCCATTCTAAGATGTCTTTAACTTTGGAGCTCTGTGGCCGCACCTGTCCTTGTCCCACGAGGTAGCCTAAATATTTGGCCTCCTTTAATCCAAAAACACTTCCGGGGTTTATGCGGAGGCCGGCTTTAGCCAGTGTTCGGAGGACAGCTGCGACCTGCAGTAGATGCTCCTCCCAGGTGCGGAATAGATGACAACGCCATCCAGGTAGGCGGCACTATAGGACTGGTGGGGCTTCAGCACTCTATCTACCAGACGCTGGAAGGTCGCCGGGCCCCGTGCAGCCCAAATGGGAGGACCTTGTACTGCCAGTGCCCGCTAGGGGTGCTAAAGGCCGTTTTCCCTTTGCGGATGCCGTTAAAGGAATTTGCCAATACCCTTTGTCATGTCAAGGGTAGTCAGATACGAGCCGCACTCCAGCCGCCAAGGAGGTCGCCAATGCGGGGCATGGGGTAGGCATCGAACTTGGAGATCTGATTCAGACGCCTAAAGTCATTACAGAACCTCCAGGAGCCGCCTGGCTTGGAGACGAGGACAATAGGGCTGGACCAGGGACTATGGCTCTCTTCAATTATGTCCATGTCCAACATACGCTTCACCTCCAGTTCGACCTCTGCGGGCTTTGCCTCCGGAGTCGGTAGGGCCTCTCCGGACGATTACACCGGGCTCCGTGACTATATCGTGGCAATCAGCGGTCCGCCGGGTGACTCGCCACTACCTCGGGATGGCTCGGAGTGTTTGGGCTAACTCCTGCCGCTGCTTGGGGTCAGCTCTTCGCCGAGGTTAAGGGCAGTTGTGCTTGCGAAAAGGGAGAGTGACCTATGGGAGCTGGGAGCTCCTCTCTATCTCCAGGGCTTTAACAGGTTGACATGATAGATCCTCTCACTTTCGGTCGAGGATTGGGCTGTTTCACCAAATAGTCGACGAGTCCTTTTCTCTCCTTACCCTCGTAAGGCCCTTGCCAGTGAGCGAGCAGCTTCGAGTGGGAGGTCGGGCGAGCACCATAACTCGGTCCCCGGGCGGAACTCCCTGAGGACGGAGTTGCGGTTGTAACACCGGCCTGCGCTGCTTGCGCACGAGTCACGTGCTCTTTTAGGAGGGGCCTGATCTTTGTGAGTCGGTCGCGCAGTTGCGCACGCATCAAAATGTTAGAGGAGGGAAGAGCCTCGCCTCCCAGCCTTCTTTAGGATGTCGAGGATTCCCGGGGTTGTCGCCCGTATAGCAATTCAAATGGGGAGAAGCCTGTAGAGGCCTGGGGTACCTCCCGGTAGGCAAAAGCACGAGCGGGAGGAGCTGGTCCCAGTTCCTGCCGTCCGCTGACTACCTTGCGGAGCATCTGCTTAAGCGCCTGATTAAACGCTCACCAACCCGCCAGTTTGCGGGTGATAGACTGACGCTTTCAGGTGCTTTATCTGCAGTAATTTGGCTACCTCCTTGAACGTATCCGAAGTGAAGGGCGTACCCTGGTCCGTGAGGACCTCCTTGGGTATGCCCACGCGTGAAAACAAATTAACCAGTTCCCGTGCGATGCTTTTAGTATTAGCGAGCGCGGGGGACCCGCCTCTGGGTACCGGGTGGCATAGTCCACCATGACTAGGATATACTTGTGGCCACGGGTTGAGGGCTCCAGGGGTCCCACCAAATCGACCCCTATCCTTTCAAAGGGGATGTCCACGAGGGAATAGGGACTAGAGGAGCACGGTCCCTCCTAGGAATCTGGCGGGTCTGGCACTCGACAGGATTGACAGAACCGCCGGACCTCCTCATTGATCCCAGGCCAGTAAAAGCGGGCTTAATCCTCTCCAGTGTTTTTCGCCCCGAGGTGGGCCTAGGAGGTGAGCATGTGCCAACTCGCATATCTCCGCCGGAAGGTACGCTGAATTAGCAACAACTTCCGCACCTCGCCTCATGGGTAGCCACCGGTACAACAGATCATTCTCAAGGACAAAGAAGGGTTCCCGCGTGTGGATCCGTCCGCTGTTGAGCTGTTAGGCAGAACGACGCATTCCGGCAAAGCGCAGGGAGTCATCATTCCACTGCTCCCTCTTAAAGGAGGCGGCGTGGACCGAAATTGATGGTCCAGGCCGCCGAGGGTCTTGGGGCCTGGGCCCGGGAAGAGTTCCCTGGCTAGTCCCTTCTCCGCGGAATCTTCCGGTCAAGGTCCGTAGCCACGGAAAGGTCCCCGAGACACCAGCCCCATAGGGCCTGCCCTTGTGCACGGCGTGGAGGCCGCTGGAGGGTGCCTTTTCCCCTCATAACAAGATCCAACGAGGCCCCGAGCGCGAATGGCTTACCGCTGATTCTTTTAGACCAGTCTTGTCCCAAAATCACTGGGAAGGGGGTCAGGTAACACAGCGACCGTCATTTGGGTTGGTTCCCCCTTCCAGGTGACATAGCAGTGAGCGGAACGATATGACCTAGTCCCCCCATGCACACAGGTAACCAACAAGTGCTGTTTTAACCACTGTTGCGGTAAGACGAAACGGCGAGCAACAATGGTAATGTTGCTGCCGGAATCAAACAAAGCCACCACGGCGTGCCCATTTAGCAACACCACTCCCGTATTCGACTCGCCAAGGGATGCGGCGGGTACAATACCTCTCCGACGATGTCCAGCTGCAGTCCATAGGCTCCGGGCGATGTGATGGGGCAGTTTGGTAGCAGGTGACCGGTCTCGCCACACTTGAAACAGCGCGGTCCCGGCCTCTCTGGCTCTGGCTGGCGCTTCTGCAGCGCTCGAGGGGCTCGGGTGGCCGCCCGTCCCTGCCGGTTCCCGCGAGCAGGCTTTTCTGACCCCCAAGTCGGAGGACCGCCAACTGACGCTCCAGGACGCCGAGGAGGCCCGACATGTTTGATAGGCGTGTCCCCGACCTGCTGGGCGAGGGAACTGGGCATCGCATTGACCAGGCCTTCACAGGCCACCCGCCGACCACTTTCCGCCCGCCGGGTCTCTGGCGTAGCCAGCGCCCATCTTGCCCCAGAACTCAACGCCTGGGCGCGAAGGGCTTTTCAGGGTCAAAGACCCAGTTCCGCCATTCGCCGCCTGCTGGCCGGGCTAATGCCGTAAGCGGCCAGTATTTCGGGCTTGAGGAGGTCGTAATTAGCGCCTCCTCCTCAGGGAGGTCATAATAGGCCCAGCGCTGGTCCTTCAGGTATGGCGCCAGGATGGACGCCACTGACCGCTGCCACTGCTCCGGGTGGCCGTCCTCTCAAACATGCCCAGGTAGGCCGACGTCCTCCGAAGGGCCCATCGGACTAAAGGATGAGGCGGCTGCCTGGGGGTCTGGTCTCGCCCGTTGGGCTTCCACTAACCTGGCCTCGTGGCCTCCAGCTCCCGGTGGTGGCGGCTTGCGCAGCTGCAGCGCCTGGAGCTGGTCATTCATAGCTTGCAGCACCGTGTTGAGGTCCTGTCCCTCCGTCATTCCGGGATCTCTATCCTGCCGACTACGCCACTTGTCAAAGGACCGAGGAGACAGCAATAAGGGTTGGGGTTTCCGGCCCCGTATATTGTACAGAACTTTGCCAAAAAAAAAACAGGTCAAAAACAAACTAAACAGTTCATACGCGACGCCGACTCCTGGCGTCGCGCCATTTTATTGGGGAGGAGCCGAAGTGGAGGGATGCGGGAAGGACCGCAAGGGAGGATGGGAAGGATGACGTCAGGGCAAGATGGCGGAGGAAGGGCGGAAGTACGCACTGCGTCAATCCAGGCCTATGGTGCAGGAAGGTCTTTCTTTCTATGAGGAAGCAGAGGGAGAAAGTTAATACCCGCCATTCCCTGGCGGCGAATGGTTTCCCAGGTGCTATCGAATCAGTCCGCGGCCTCCTACTCGCGCGTGCGTGACAACATATACATATACACATACATATATACAGTACAGGTCAAAAGTTTGGACACACCTCCTCATTCAATGTGTTTTCTTTATTTTCATGACCATTTACATTGGTAGATTCTCACTGAAGGCATCAAAACTATGAATGAACACATGTGGAGTTACGTACTTAACAAAAAAAGGTGAAATAACTGAAAACATGTTTTATATTCTAGTTTCTTCAAAATAGCCACCATTTGCTCTGATCACTGCTTTGCACACTCTTGGCATTCTCTCGATGAGCTTCAACAGGTAGTCACCTGAAATGGTTTTATTTAGAGGATGTGTTGTGTTCAAGTTACATTCCGTGATTGTCAAGCATTGTAAAGATAACTGGTTTCATTCATCGATTCCTTTCTTACTGCATCAATAAACAGCTCGTCTTCCTCTTTATCTGAGACATCACACACTGCATGTGTTTTTTTTACACTGTCTTCCTTTAGCTGTACAGTACATTGACTTTCTCCACCGTGTGCTTTGTTTACACAGTAGCTGCACTTATGAATATGCTTGTATGAGTCACTCGCTTCATATTCTTTTGCTGCCTTCTGATTTGTGTAATGCGTTTTTTGTTCAGTGCTCTTTGGAGCTCTTGCTTTTTGTCTGCGTACTGCGTTCACAGTCAATTTACGTGAGCCGCTCAGAGTACATCTCTAGTAGGATTGACTACTGCAATGCGGTGTTCACTGGCTGTTCAAACTGTTCTCTATACAGCCTCCAGTTAATCCAAAATGCCGCTGCAAGAATTATTACAAGAACAAGAAAATATGAACACATAACCCCAGTTCTTAAATCTTTACACTGGCTCCCAGTTAAGTTTAGGGCAGATTTCAAAATCCTCCTTTTAACATATAAAGCATTAAATGGCCAAGGTCCGGCTTACTTGTCTGAACTTATCATGACTTACAAACCTGAGCGCACATTAAGATCTCAAGATGCCGGCCTGCTTAGGATTCCAAGGATTAATAAAATAACAGTGGGAGGTCGAGCTTTTAGTTATAGGGCCCCTAAACTGTGGAATGGTCTTCCTGCTTCCATAAGAGATGCCCCTTCAGTCTCAGCCTTTAAATCTCGGCTGAAGACTCACTACTTCAGTTTAGCATATCCTGACTAGAGCTGCTGATTAACTGTACAGACTGCATCTCTGTTGTTAGTCATTAGCACTATAACATAAGTAACATGATAATTATATTTGAATACTAACCCTCACCTATTCTGTTTCTTTTCTCGGTACCCAAATGTGGCAATTGGTGCCACGCCCACTTCCCAAGTTGTTTGCCTGCCTATGGTAAAGTCATCCCTGATGGAGGATCACAGGAATCATGGGAAAGATGGGTCCTTTCATCGGAGCAACGTTTCAGCCGTGGCATGGCCAAATGGGGAGGCAGCTAGATGGATGAGGTCTCCAGGACTCTAAAAATATCCAAAACTAATTATGTCATATCATCTACTGTTAAACCGTATTTCTAAAATTTTTATTATTATGCTGTATTAAGGAATTGTTCTGTTCTGTGTATTGTATTGTATTGACCCCTACTTTTGACACCCACTGCACGCCCAACCTACCTGGAAAGGGGTCTCTCTTTGAACTGCCTTTCCCGAGGTTTCTTCCATTTTTCCCTAAAAGGTTTTTTTTTTGGGAGTTTTTCCTTGTCTTCTCAGAGAGTCAAGGCTGGGGGGCTGTCAAAAGGCAGGGCCTGTTAAAGCCCATTGCGGCACTTCCTGTGTGATTTTGGGCTATACAAAAATAAACTGTATTGTATTGTATTGTATTGTACATGCATCGAAGGTTCTCAGCTGTGCTTGTGCTATCTCGTGCGATGTTGCGATGTCTATGGCTCTATTTAATGTTAGCTCAGCCTTCACCAGCAATTTTAACTCTGTTACAGCAATTTTAACTTCATTACAAAGTGATCAAAAGTCTCGATTATACCCTGCGCTTTGTCATTAAACTTGTATCTCGCGAATATTGTATTTGTCGTAGGCATGACAAACGCCAGCGGCAGCCTGTCTATGAACTTAATTTAAACTTAAGGTTTACACCGTGCTTTGTTTCCGCAGTAGCTGCACTTATGAATATGCTTGTATGCGTCACTCGCTTCATATTCTTTTGCTGCCTTCTGAATTGTGTAATGCGTTTTTTGAACAGGTTTCATTCATCGAAGTGATCACTACCCAAATCAGTACTCGTGAATCTAAGATGTTTAACAGGCAATCCCGGTATTAAGTTGTGGATTTGCCTGGGAATATTTAGTGGCAGTGTGTCTATGAACGTAATTTAAACTTAAGCTTTACACCTTGCTTTCCTATTGATTTGTGTACAAAAGCTTGTTCAGCATCAGAGGATTTCCGCAGTAGCTGCACTTATGAATATGCTAAGCACAGTCCTTCACCCGCGAATATTTACCTTATATGGGCAGGCACTCAATTACGTGGGAGGTGTGATGATGCGGGACGCAACTCCGCTCTGTTGGCTATGGATGTATATGGATGAAAGTAGGTTCCAGTTATGACCGTTACACGTAGAATTTTGAAATGAAACCTGCCTAACTTTTGTAAGTAAGCTGTAAGGAATGAGCCTGCCAAATTTCAGCCTTCCACCTACACGGGAAGTTGGAGAATTAGTGGTGAGTGAGTGAGTGAGTCAGTCAGTCAGTGAGGGCTTTGCCTTTTATTAGTATAGATATAGATTATTTAAATGAAGTTAAAGTTTTATCTGTATAATATAATAAACATATTTTGCTGCATTTCATCTTAAAAATGATATTGTCATCATATGTAAAAACGTGCTTTATAAAGTAGCTCAGGTTGTGCAATATTATAACTGTATCGCAAGTTTACAGTGAGGTGATTGTACTCATACATACAAACAGTTCTACAAGAAGCAATTGATGGACTGATTGAGTGCATTTAGAGCTCTTCTTCGAGTGGTGCAGTGAGAGTAATATGGAAAAAGATGATCCACTGTGGCAACCCCTAACGGGAGCAGCTGAAAGAAGAAGAAGGTGCAGTGAGAGTAACAACGCTAAAGCAGCAATGGTATTTAGAATAGTTTGACCATTCGTTGGACCATTATATTGTTACTGGTTAATTACAATCAGATGCATTAAACTAAAAAATAATATGCGGTTAATTTCAGTGTATTTATAAAGCCGCGTCAGGAAAAGAAAGGATAACCACACAGGAACAGTAGCACTGCTTTGACGCTGGGTGCCGCCAGTCTGCAAAACCGAGCGGAGAACTTGTGTAAGACAGGGTATGAGGTACCGTGGAAATGTGTGCGGCTTTACGCCAAGTTTAGGTTTTATACATCGCGATTTGAACGTGGAAACGTTCTTATGCAACATTTCTGTGCGTACGCACCGTTTATACATGAGGCCCCAGATCACTATATCACATTAAGGCACAAAATCAGATTTGAGTCACTTCAGACTGGTAATGTGAACATAGCGTAATTCATTATTAACTAAGCCAAGGTTGATACCCATAGGAATCAAAAGCTGCACATTCTAACTAATCAAAATACTCCTGCTTTGCCTTTCAGCATATATCCCAGAATACACTGCACTTCTCTTTATCTTAACAAGACTTTCGAGCTTTGGCCTGTTACCTGAAATCTGGCAGCTGAAAAGGATACTAATGGTGATGCAGAGACACCAGCATCGAAGATTTTGGATTGAACTCCTACAGTAAATCATGATAAAATTTCTACTAGTTATAAAACTGTAAGGAAAAGAATTTAAGGCAGTCAGGATATTTTGCAATGGTTATTTTATGACTTTGAATTACATGCTGAGCTTTGACGTTTGGTAATTTTACCTTCCTGCTTTTGATGTCATTCTGTTATTCTGATTTTTATTTCGTTTTTGACCTTCAGTGCTTGATTTCTACCTGATGACAGCACCTATGAATTGCTCAGTTGCAGTTAGAATGTACCCCATGATGGGCTGTTGACACGTCTTTAGTTAGTAATTTCTCTAGACCTGTTGCTGGTGTTACATGCTTTGGCTCCCAGTGACTCAGTGCTAAAATATTTAAGTTCAGATGCTGGCCGTTACTTGAAAATCAGCCCTTCGGTAAGGGTGAGGTGCTAGAGAGTGAAGTGTACATTTTGAAAACATATTAATATATTTATTCACACAAAGATTTGTATATAGATGAAAAAAGTAAAGTAACTGTGTAGTTAAAAAAGAACTTTGGGGGTCTTCACATATCAACTCAATGTTATGTTTAAGCAACTTAGGTAAATAGGCCGTTCTGTATGTTTGGCATTTGTTGGCATTTATTTGAACATTTATTGGCATGTTCTTGTCTAAATGTTTTCATTTACTTTTATAATACAACATAATAAAATGCTTTATTCAGCAAATGCTCTCAAAATGTTTGGATTTAATCCTTTAAAGTGTACCAAAGTGTTTCAGGAAGTCCAGATAACAGCCAATATAAATTATTCATGTTTTCTCAATGTGCTTGGCCCGAAGTGAAATGTGGTTAAACGTTCTACTTTTTAATGTGTTATTTTTATGATGGAAACTACAGCACAACCTGCAATCGCAGAAGAAGGACGTTTGTGCTAGTGATGAAGGTGTGAGGCTGCCAGTTCAGTCCTCATCACTCTAATGATTTGGAGACCATCACCTAATCTGCCAAAATCAGAGAGTGGGACATTATATACAGGTGGGTTACACTTGTGATTTTTGTATGTTTGTTATTATATAAACCAGTTCAGGATAAAGGGGGCTTGACTGAGTGCAAGGACATCTTTCAAAAGAGCACTAGACCACCATAACGGATAAAAGTCCATCACTTTAAATAATAGCATAAGTAACACAAAGAAATGGAAATGGAATCTGTTGAAGTCGAACATGGGCAAGGCAAATTCTCCATGACACCAGCTAACACAACAATGGCCTCTTTTTTGTGTTGCGGTTGGGTAAACACTAAGGTCCTGTTCAGAGTGACTGAGTAGGAGATCCTGTCCGCAGTCCATCCACATCTTGAGTAAGCAAAGTGTCTCTATTGCAAACTCTGTCACATTAAGTTATTTAAGACATCTATTTAGTTATTAGTATTATTTATTATTATGTGTATTATTATTTAGGACACATTTATAATTCTATTAATGATTATTTATGTTTATCTGTTGTTATTGCCCCTTTATATTTGATATTTTCCAAGCATAGACAAAATACTGTAATTACAAGAGGTGCAGTGACCAGAGTTTTTACCCACACAGTTTCTAATTGGTTTCCCTCAGTTAGGTTGGTGCTTCCTTCCTAAGTCATCCCCATAAACTCAAGTCCTCATCCCACACATAGTGTAGAAAGCACCTGGCTAAACCAGTTGACCCAAAGAAAAATACCACAGTGACTAATTGGGTTTCTGACAATAAGGTCATCTCTTCTTCATAGTTTCCATTTGAGCCTTGCTACACTCTTGATTTGAAGAATATCACCCACCACAGAGAGGTGCTTCTTATACCCTCTCTTCCTAGTGAATGCAAGTCATGGTATCAACAAGGTTCTCTTTACATAGCATGGGATCCTGGGATGCAAACTCAGGTCTTCAGCTCATGTAAGAAAGAACCACCTTAGCAAATCAAAGTAAAGGAGAACTCCCTTAGCTCACTTGACTAACTGAGCCCCCCTGAGCTTGCTCCATTTTGTCCCTAATACATTATAATGTCAGATTTTACAAGGTGTGGGTTATGATGACCAGGTCTACCAGAAATATTCATAAAATATTAGAGGAACAGTGTCTAAAAATGTCTTTCTTTTGCCACCTGGCCTTTAGCATTAGCTAAATGTTTGCAATTTATTATTTCTGTGACTAATCACAAATGGCACCACCAGGATAGAACAGAACACAATGCAGTCCAACATTAGAGAGCTCCTAGGGGTGACAGAAAAATAGCACTAGCAGGAGAGGAACAGGCGACTAGGGGGCAGTATAGTCCCTAAGTTTATTAGATTAGGGACAAAAAGAGAGAGTTGTGGCCTAAATGGAAGTGTCTAAAGTTCTCCCAGGATGTGAAAGAGCATAGTTTCAGCATTTGCTAGACATACCGATCCATTTAATAGAAATAGTGGCACCAGGCCAATGCAAAGCACATTTTTTCTAGATTGGAATATAAGAGATTGGACAGCATGGGAGGCCTGTCCCTTTAAGATCATCAGAAGGCTTACGAGGTGCAGATACATGGTGAGCCCACAGCAGAAGTTCTAGCCATGCATCTTTGGAGCAAATTTCATGTTGCCTTAGACCCATAAGTGATTTAGGGGCTTGGTCAGATGAGATCCCATGAGGAGATTTAAAAGAGCTACATGGTCAGGCACAAAAAGGCTCTAGAATGAGCTAAACTTGAGGGAGGAAAAGAGGGAAAAGTGTCAGAAGGACACTCACAAGTGCAAAGGTTTCTTGTGAATTACAGGATGAGCCATCCCATCATCAAGACAAGGGTTTAAGAGACAGAGAAGCAACAGGGTTTATTTCTCTTTTTATTTGTACCATGTGTTCTCCCCATGATCCTGCCTAATCAGTATTACTTTGAGTGCTGAGTGCTTGACACGAGGGCCACCTCATCTTAGTTTATTGTAAGCATGTGTTCTTTTAGAATGGTCTGACTTACTAACTAGGTTTGGTACCTTTTTCAGTCATAAAAGTGGCCCCTTGAGTACAATGCTGAAAACATCACCTGCTGTTCAGGAAGTTACTAAGTCTTTCCTAACCAACTCCTAGAGTTCCCTTGTTAACCTGAATACTGATGACTTTATCTCATCTGGAGCTGGAGGAGCGGCAGGTGAAGTGACTCTGGGCCATAAGATACCAAGCTAAGAGGCAACGTAAGATTAATAGGTAAGGGGGTTGGAGTCCCTCATATCTGTACCCCTGTCATATTTCCTATGCAATATTTTAATTTAGCATATTGAGTCACATGACCCATTCTGTACTGTATGCCACTATGATTTACTCCCTGGAAATATCGAGGGCAGCTTTAATAAAGGGGCCTTTCACAGGTGATAAATTTCAATGTCAGTATATTTTATATTAGACACGTTTCATTTTACAGTAAATATTCTTTATTTAAATAAAAACTTGGAAAGTTAGAGTGAGCTATTTATACACAGAAACCAGTGTAATTTTTCATGGAAGACAAGCAGCTTGAAGTGTTTAATGCTGATATGACATAGGTTTTGTTTAAGCAAGGCCATATTGTAGACTGTTCACAATTCTCCGTAATTCTGAATAATAAATGACTACATTAATAATTCAGTAATGACTCGTTACCATATCGGAGGCCTCAAAAATGTCTGAAAGCCCATTTGATTACAGAAAGGATTTGAGGTGACTGTTGATTCTTGTGCTGAACTGTGATTACTTCAAAACTCTTATTCAGTGTTAATATAGTAGTATAATGGATTTTGAACTCGATGCACGGTCCTTCATTTTCTTTTGTAAATGGGCTGTGTCAAACAAAATGAATTCTGCCAAGAAAGTCTATTTTTGTAACCGAAACTCTGATTGCCATCAAGGCTTATAGTTGTCAGTTTGATTTGTTTCACATCATATGCCAATGATTTGTGGGACAATCTCTGAACAAAAATTGATTGTATGGTAATATATATATATATATATATATATATATATATATATATACAGTATATATATATATATATATATATATATATATATATATATATATATATATATATAAAATACACCCAAAACTTTCCATCCTTTGGTGAACCTGATTAAGCATCAAAGACACTGGGGAATTTAAATCTCAATCATCTAAACAAATTCTAAACAGATCATCGTCTCTATTCTTTCAGTTTCTTTCCCCGAGCGAGCCTTGGTCCTAATTCACCTCCCATGTTAACCTCCTGGAGTTCTGGAATAAGCCTACAAATATTTCATTGTACAAGGGGAATATTATGGTTCAGTCAGAGCTCCGTTACCTGGATTTACCTCTTTTCTTTTTATATGTTGTTATCTTTTATGAAATTATTTACACTTTATTTATTGAATATATTTTGATCTTCATTCTTTTTTTTGTAACATTCAGTAATTACTGCTGTCTTGTTAATCATGTTATAATTTATGTCAATTCTGCTAGGTATTGTGTTTGTGATGTTAATTGTCTTTTATATGTGGAGCCCATGAAACTGTAGTTATGGAGACCTCCATCAAAGGCTTAATAAACCAAAGTTCAGTGTCTAGACATTTACTTACCTGCTTGTATCTCTTTCGCTCATCTTCCTACATTCCCTTTGTGCTTTATAAACTCTTTGTTGTGTTTCAGCAAGGTTATGTTAATTGTTCTTCAGGTGTTTTTTTTCATATGTATATTGTTTCTGGCACATTTCGTTATTTAATTACTGTTTAATTATTATGTATTGTGTATATGGCCACTTAAACTATACTGTATTAGCAAACCCGTGGCGTACCATACGCCGCATAATCAGGCTGGTTTTTTAATGATTTTTAAGCACAGGGAGAAAATTAACATTTGAAAAATCGGTAATGTAATAAATCAGCAAGAAAAGCAACATTGTAACAACGCACAGAACGAACCAACATACAATCGTCCGTGCGGCGCTCAGACGCGGAGGGTGGAATGGGAGGAGAGGAGAAGGACGTCCATTCCGCTTCCTCCGTCATGCTAGTGTGCTGATTTCTCGTTCAGCATGCACTGCCTGCTCATATGCCCACCTCCAACTCGTCACTTGAGTCATTGTTGTCTTTGCACAGTCCAGATGCACCTGTGACTCACGTAGACTTTTCATTGCTCTGTGCGGTTTTGGCTGCCTTTCTATATATAATCCACCAAGACACCCGACCATGGTAGTAGCGAGGTGGGAGGGGGGTGTGTACAAAGGGTAGGGACGTAATGAATGGGAGCGTATGAGTTGCACTTAGTGGGAATTGCACGGTTTGCAGCCCGAATGGGGTTCAACGGCTTACCCACGCCTCTCCGCGCCGGGTAGACACACGCTCAATCGCATGCATAATTATTTATTGAATGCTAAACACTTCTGGAAAAACACGGTTGTCTAAAACGGGTTGGTGTGAGAATACAACAGTAAGTGAATGAAAAGATGGAACTCTGGAGAGAGCAAAATACAACACAATAGTGAAGCCGCGGCATAACAAACGCAGCGTGGCTCAGATGTGCATGTGTACTCTTAGCACAGACGAAAGGGACTAACTGGGTGGTCGGTGAGTTTTTGTGTCCGGGCAAATGGGTAGAGAACGAGGGTAGACTCCGGCCGGTGAAAAAGGAGTGTTGGCGGGCAGAGAAACATCTTCCGTGTTCCTGCAGGAGCATCTAAGATGACGCATGTTTGTCGCGGATGCGAATAGCTGTATGTAGCGTGTAAAACAGTTTGCTATGGTGCACGCGGTCGTGTGTTGTAACCGAAAACTCGGTTTTTAAAGACTGCTTACTTCATTGTGCTTTAACCTCAGTTGTAAAGGATTGTTTTAAGGATCCCATGGGATACCCCTCGCAAACCATTTCACACGCTGCATATGGCGATTCACCTCCGCGAGAAACATGCCTCTATGAACAGTCAAAGTAGCTCGGAGGTGCATGACATGCAAATGACATTAACCTGACCTGCACTGCATGTGGCCTCCACGACAGACGAATATAAATGATGCCATTTTTTCTGTTTTTTCGCATCCGAGTTGGTGTGCGTGGGTGGCCCTGCGAGTTGTCGTCGTATCCAATGGTCTTGGAGTTGGTGGGCGTGGCTCCTTCCTGCGTGCGCCATAGGTGTCTCACTTGTCGGCGGCTTAGTGAATCCACGCCCCTTCCGGCGTGCTTTCCATGGTTGTCTTGCCTTAGTGAATTATATATATAGATTCCTTGTGTTCTGTGGGTGGAACCCCAAGAGGTGAGACTATAACGAAATAACTGCTGAGAGACCGCCCTCCACCTATATTATGGCTGAGGAGATGAGTCTCTCAGAGGGTCATTGATTGTTGTGGTGTAAGGATCATTACTATAAATACATGTTTGGATTTTCTAATTTTGTGTATTCTGTGTTCTGTTCTTCGGTTTTGATTTGGATTTTGGATTGATATTGTTTATTCTGGGCATAATTGTTGATCATTTTTTAAAATAAATGTTGTACTCACAAATCTTCCCAATTTGAAGGAATTATTGTTTTGATTATTTTGGAACCAGAGGTTATTAATGGTTTGCATTCTTTTCTTCTTGTTGTGCTATCTAAGAACCATTTTTCATTACTGGCTTAAAAAGCTGAGAGAGGATGTTGAGTAGATGATTAAAACAGCTGATAAGTTTGTACCTGGGAAATTGAAGGTATGGTGTTTACAGTTTAGCGTGTTGCCTTGTATTAAATGCCCATTAATTGTGTATGAGATTTCAAAATCAGAGGTGGAAAGATTAGAGAAATTATGAGTAAGACTACTAGGAATTGATTGTGTAAATGGCATCACATTGTAAGGAAAGAGGGTTCTGGAGCTGCCATTGATTAGTCTAGTAGAGGAATTCAAATGCATTAAGGTTGGCGCAGAATTTACTTTCTCTGTCATGATTGATCCACTGGTGAAGTCAGCAGCTATAGGGTTAAAAGTATGAAGGAAGTGGAATTCACAGGAAGAAGTGGTCTATGCTCAGAGTGCTTCATAACAGTAGTGGACCAGGTGCAAATAAGCAGAGCGGGGCTTGGTGCAGGTGAATTGCTGTAATTATGGAAGAAAACTAACTTGCCAAAAAGAAGGAAGATGGCTGTCAACTTCATTTGTCAACAGGAAGAAGAGATGAGATGAGTGGCTGCAGTGGTCCATGGAGTTCAGGGATGATGTTTATGCTGGGAGGGTGTGGAGAAATGGAAGGTTGGCTGGCGTACAATGGTCGCAGCTGCATTAATTTCATTGTTGGAACCACCTATGATAACCTTTCTACAAAACAGAATCTTAGTCAGGAGGTAAGAATAAAGTCAGACATTAGTTTGTGTGGTGGTTTAGCTTCATTGAAATTTATTTAGTTGGGGTGTAAAGTGAGTTCAGCTCAAGGCAGGTACATATGGAGACATAATGAAGTGTTAATATGGCTGGCATGTATAACAGAAAAAGGGAATGTCAAGGTTAACTCTCTCCTGCTGATTCAGAGAAACAAGTGATTTCTTAAGTGCAGAAGAGGAGAGAATGTTATACGACAGACGTGTAGAGGAAATACTCAAAGTTTGAAATGGGGTGAAAGTTACTAAAGGATGTGTGGAAACATCTTTAAGTGCCTCAGTGCATCGAAACTATGACTTTGAAGCACAATCTGGTAATTTACAGAGGGTGCAGGAGTGGTGTATTTTATTGAGTTGACTGTACCTTTTGAAGACAGAGGATGCTTTTGAGAGGAAGAAATTGAAATTTGCTGAATTGGCTGCTAAAGTGAGAGAGTGTGGTTGGCAGGGTTTTATTAGATTGGTGGATGTAAGTATAAGAGTTTGTTCCTAAACTGACCATGCCACTGTTGTTGGAATTCAGTTTTTGGGGTTGGTTAAGCAGAGGGAGCAGATTAGGAGGCAACAAAATGTTTGGGGGAAGGAGACTAAACTTTGAAATATTTAGTATTATTGTTATTGTTAGTAGTATTGAATGTGACCAGCGTGAATCTGAACAGTCTTGGGCACTGGCATGGTGCTGTGAGCATGAAGGGGAGTGGGTTTGGAGTGCCAGATCTCATTGTTGAGGAGGAGTCGCAGGATTAATTCAATAAAACTCCAGCAAATGAGCGTGCCCACTTAACAACCCTGTTGAAGTGCTTGCAGTAAAGGGAATTGTGTAGAGCTACTGTAAGACAGAGGTGTTGGTAGGCAGGGTGGATTAGATGACAGGGTTAAATGATGAATTGACGTAGATTTTTTTCGGTTGGCTCTGTTGGTGGAATTAATGGTTTGTGAGCAGCCCCGTGATACCAGCACAAGGAATGCAATATCTTAACCTGTGTATTAATGTATAATTTGTTTGTAATTGCAGCACACAAAAGAGCCAAAATGTAAGGCCTCCAAAACACAAAACACAACCAAAAAGCAGGGCAGACTCCTAAATAGCCTACCTAGATAAGGCTCACTCCCAGGCAGCTTAACTGCCAACTCCGATGGCTGTCCTTGGCCTACAACAGGCCAGATGAACTTTGTTTAAAAAAACAATTTGTATATATATATATATATATATATATATATATAGTAAAACACGTAAGAGGAGACAGCACAAAGTTTTGGGGTTCGCCAGCCCCGTATATTGTACAGAAATAATAATTCTTGCCTCGTTATACAGTTCAAAAATAAACATTCATAACGCGACGCCGAAGCATGGCGTCGCGGCCATTTTATTGGGGAGGAGCCGGAAGTGGAGGAATGCTGGGACGGACCGTGAGGGTGGCTGGGAAGGGTGACGTCAGGGCAAGATGGCGGAGGAAGGGCGGAAGTGCCGCACTGCGGTCAAAACCCGGCTATGAGGGAGGGAGGTCTTTTTTCCTATGAGGAAGCAGAGAGAGAAAGTTAGTACCCCACCATTCCCTGCCGGCGAACACATTCCCAGGTGCGGTCGAATCAGTCCGCGGTCTCCTACTCGCGCGTGCGTGACACGATCCCCCTTAGCCCAAGACCGTCCAGGTCGGGCGGACCTAACCGAGAGGTCGTGAACACGAGAGGGCATCGGCATTGGCCTGAAGGGTGCCCCGGCGATAAGCGACAGTGAACTTATATTGTTGCAAGTCCAGAAACCACCTGGTGACCCGCGGGTTCGTCTCTTTATGTAGGGACATCCACTGAAGTGCAGCATGATCGGTCACCAGAGCGAACTCGCGGCCCAACAGGTAGTAGCGGAGATGGGTCACCGCCCACTTAATGGCCAAGGCCTCCCTCTCCACTGCCGCGTACCGAGTCTCGCGGTCCATCAGTTTCCGGCTTAAGTACATCACGGGGTGCTCGACACCGTCGACGCTTTGGCTTAACACGGCGCCCAGGCCTGTATCCGAAGCGTCGGTCTGGAGAATAAACGGGAGCCCAAAATCGGGCGACCGTAATACAGGTGCCGACGTCAGGGCCTTCTTTAGGTCAGAGAATGCTCGTTCCGCCTTGTCGGTCCACACCACATATAGGGGAGCGCCCTTTTTTGTCAGATTAGTCAAGGGTGCTGCCCTCTCGGAGAAGCGGGGAACAAACCGGCGGTAGTACCCCGCTAGCCCCAAGAAAGCCTGCACCTGCCTCTTGGTACTGGACGGGCCATTCTAGGATGTCTTTAACTTTTGAGCACTGCGGTCGCACCTGTCCCCGTCCTACTAGGTAGCCTAAATACTTGGCCTCCTTTAAGCCAAAATAACACTTCCGGGGGTTGATACGGAGGCGGCTTTAGCTAGTGTTCGGAGGACCGCTGCGACCTGCAGTAGATGCTCCTCCCAGGTGCCGGAATAGATGACCACGTCATCCAGGTAGGCGGCACTATAGGACTGGTGGGGCTTTAGCACTCTGTCTACCAGACGCTGGAAAGTCGCTGGGGCCCCGTGTAGCCCAAATGGGAGAACCTTGTACTGCCAGTGCCCGCTAGGGGTGCTAAAGGCTGTTTTCTCTTTAGCGGATGCCGTTAAGGGAATTTGCCAATACCCTTTTGTCATATCAAGAGTAGTCAAGTAACGTGCGTACTCCAGGCGCCAAGGAGGTCGTCAATACGGGGCATCGGGTAGGCATCGAACTTGGAGACCTGGTTCAGACGCCGGAAGTCGTTACAGAACCTCCAGGAGCCGTCCGGCTTGGAGACGAGGACGATAGGGCTGGACCAGGGACTATGGCTTTCTTCAATTATGTCCATGTCCAACATTCGTTGTACCTCCAGTTCCACCTCTGCGCGTTTTGCCTCCGGGAGTCTATAGGGCCTCTCCCGGATGATCACCCCGGGGTCCGTGACGATGTCATGGGCAATCAGCGAGGTCCGGCCGGGTGACTCGCTCACCACTTCGGGAATGGCACGGAGGGTTTGAATCAGTTCCTGCCGCTGCCTGGGGTTTAGCTCTTCGCCGAGGTTAAGAGAGGTTGTGCTCGTGAAAAGGGAGAGTGACCTATGGGAGGCAGGAAGCTCCTCCCGTCTTTCCAAGGTTTTAACAAATCAATGTGATAGATCCTCTCGCCGGTCGACGCATTGGGTTGTTTTACCAAATAGTCGACGAGCCCTTTTCTTTCCTTAACCTCGTAAGGCCCTTGCCAGTGAGCGAGCAACTTGGAGTGGGAGGTGGGAACGAGCACCATAACTCGGTCCCCAGGGCGGAACTCCCTGAGGACGGAGTTGCGGTTGTAGCACCGGGCCTGCGCTGCCTGAGCACGAGTCACGTGTTCCTTTAGAAGGGGTCCGATTTTAGTGAGTCGATCGCGCAGTTGCGCTACGTACTCTAATATGTTGGAGGAGGGAAGGGCCTCCGCCTCCCAGCCCTCTTTTAGTATGTCGAGAATTCCTCGGGGTGTCGCCCATACAATAATTCAAAGGGGAGAAGCCCGTAGAGGCCTGAGGTACCTCCCGTAAGCAAAAGCACAAGTGGGAGGAGCTGATCCCAGTTCCTACCGCCCGCTGACTGCCTTGCGGAGCATCTGCTTAAGCGCCTGGTTAAATCGCCGACCAGCCCGTCAGTCTGCGGGTGATAGACAGACGCTTTCAGGTGCTTTATTTTCAGTAATTTGGCTACTTCCTGAACGTATCCGAAGTAGAGGGCGTACCCTGGTCCGTGAGGACTTCTTTGGGAATACCGAGCCTGGAAAATAAGTTAACCAACTCCCGTGCGATGCTCTTAGTATTAGCGGAGCGCAGGGGAACCGCCTCTGGGTACCGAGTGGCATAATCCACCATGACAAGTATGTATTTATAGCCACGGATGAGGGCTCCAGGGGCCCCACTAGGTCGACCCTATTCTTTCAAAAGGAACATCAATCAGGGTATGGGAACTAAAGGAGCACGGTCCCTCCTAGGAATCTGGTGTATCTGACACTCCGGACAGGACTGACAGAAACGCCGGACCTCCTCATTAATTCCCGGCCAATAAAAGCGGAGCTTAATTCTCTCCAGCGTTTTTCGCCCGAGGTGGCCAAGGAGGTGAGCGTGTGCTAACTCGCATACCTCCCGCCGGAAGGTACGCTGGATTAGCAGCAGCTTCCGCACTCGCCCCATGGGTTGCCACCCGGTACAACAGATCGCTTTCAAGGACGGAAAAGGGCTCCCGTGGCGTGGTACCGTCGGCTAATGAGCTATTCGCAAAACGACAGCATTCCGGGCAAAGCGCAGGGAGTCATCGTTCCACTGTTCTCTCTTAAATGAGGCTGGCGTGGACCGGTATTGGTGGTCCAGGCTGCCGAGAGGGTCTTGTGACCTGGCCCCCGGAAGAGTCCCTTGGCTAGTCCCTTCCCCGGCGGAGTCCTCCGGGTCTGAGCCCGTAGCGCCGGAACGTCCCCCGAAGCACCAGCGCCACTAGGGCCTGCCCTTATACACGGCGTGGAGACCGCGGGAGGGTTGCCTGCCCCCTCCATCACTAGATCCAACAAGGCCCCGGGAGCAGTGGGGTCTTACCGCTCATTCTTTTGACCAGTCTTGTCCCAAGATTACTGGATAGGGGGGTTCGGGTAGCACAGCGACCATCATTTGGGTTATTTCCCCCTTCCAGGTAACATAGCATTGCGCGGAACGATACGACCTGGTCCCCCCATGTACACAAGTGACTGATAAATGTTCTTTCCGCCATTGTCGTGGTAAGACCAAACGGTGAGCTACAATGGTAATGTTGCTGCCGGAATCAAACAAAGCCACCACTGAGTGCCCATTTAACAACACTACCCCCGTGTTCGGAGTCGCCAAGGGATGCGGCGGGGTACAGTACCTCTCCAGGGATGTCCAGGTGCAATCCATGGCTCCGCCGTGGTGTTGAATGGACAGGTTGGTAGCAGTGGCGGTCTCGCCACACTTGTAACAGCGCCGGGACCGGTTTTCTCTGGGTCTCGGCGGCACTTCCGCAGCGTCCGAGAGGGCTCGGGTGGGCGCCCTACTCTGTCGGTTCCCACGAAGGATCCCCGCCCCCAGCTCGGAGGACCGCGAGCTGTCGCTCCAGAACGTCTAAGAGGCCCGGCATGTCCTTGTAAGCGTGCGCCCGGACCTGCTGGGCAAGGGCGCTGGGCATTGCGTTAACCAGGCCTTCACAGGCCACCTGCTCAACGACTCTCCGAGCCTGGGGTCCCTCTGGCCGTAGCCAGCGCCCCATTTTGCCCCAGAACTCAACGCCTGGGCGCTGCAGGCTTTTCAGGGTCAAATGCCCAGTTTCGCCACTCTGATGCCTGCTGGCCCGGGCGTGATGCCGTAGCGCGCCAGGATCTCAGACTTCAGGCGGTCATAGCTCGCGGCCTCTTCCTCGGGAGGTCATAGTAGGCCGCGCTGTCCCTTCAGAAATGGCGCCAGTATGGACGCCCACTCGGACCGCTGCCACTCGTTCCGGGTGGCCGTCCGTTCAAACACACCCAAATAAGCCTCGATGTCGTCGGCGTCGGTCAGAGGCACCAACGGCGGAGGCGTCAGTTTAGTTGGGTCTGGCCGGGCTCTCTGGGCCTCTACTAACCTGGCCTTGGTAGCCTCCAGCTCCCTGGTGGTTGCGGCTTGCGCTTGCTGCAGGGCCTGGAGCTGGGCATTCATACCCTGCAGCACGGTGTTGAGGTCCTGTCCCTCTGTCATTCTTGGGGATCCTAGATCCTGCCGACTACGCCACTGTAAAACACGTAAGAGGAGACAGCACAAAGTTTTGGGGTTCGCCAGCCCCGTATATTGTACAGAAATAATAATTCTTGCCTCGTTATACGGTTCAAAAATAAACATTCATAACGCGACGCCGAAGCATGGCGTCGCGGCCATTTTATTGGGGAGGAGCCGGAAGTGGAGGAATGCTGGGACGGACCGTGAGGGTGGCTGGGAAGTGACGTCAGGGCAAGATGGCGGAGGAAGGGCGGAAGTGCCGCACTGCGGTCAAAACCCGGCTATGAGGGAGGGAGGTCTTTTTTCCTATGAGGAAGCAGAGAGAAAGTTAGTACCCCACCATTCCCTGCCGCGAACACATTCCCAGGTGCGGTCGAATCAGTCCAGGTCTCCTACTACAGTGCGTGACAATATATATATATATATATATATATATATATATATATATATATATATATATATATATCAAAATAATAATCAAAATGCCCTCATAAAGAAGAGAATTACAGTAAACCCCTGGTTTGTAGCGAGACAGCAGCAAAAAGAGGTTAATTACCAAAAATAAGAACATATAATAAAATGCTGAAAAAAGCAGAAAAATGCAGGTTCCAGAAATCATTTCACAAAAACTAGCAAATCCAAACAGAAATAGCAATACTTACAGAACCCTGGCTATAATATAACAAGCCATTTTGATGTTAGGCCTCTGCTCTCTCCAAGGGCCTCTATTAAGGAGGCAATGCCTCATCTGGCTTTTAAAGTTTTGGGGACTACAAACAGGAAAGAATGAGACAGAGGCATAGGCCTCATTTTCATTTTTTTGGGAAAATCACAATGTTTTCATAAAAGTGTTATTTTCAAGTTTTAGATTATGTTTTTGCTTTGACTGTATTATATTGTTTGTAAAAATATAATCTAATGTAATCTATGCTTAATGTATTAGTGTTTTCAGAATGTTTGCTTGTGTTAGTTGGGTTAGGGTTTTTTACAGCCCCTCTCTCCCTTATAAGCTTTAGCTCCTTTTTAACATGTAGGCCAGGCTCATATTTTGTTTCTAGGCCTCACTGGATTTTAAGGCTTGTTTTTTGCCTTAAAGCCCTTTTTGAGCTTCATGAAGATTATGGCTCATTACAAATCACAGACGTGCACCAGGCTAATCATTCAATCCAAGAGATGATATTATTACAATTATGTATTTGGTATATGCTGTTTAAAGATTTGAAGATTGCAAAAACAAAGTCAGACAAAGCAGGGCTTAAGTTAACAAGAAGACAGAGATGAACCAATAATATTTGGGGCATCACTAAGCTCAAAGTCACTAATCAAATAAAAGCCGAAGTAAGAATTTTGAGTGGAAATTGAGTTAAATTGACCCCTAGCCAAACCAACAGACCCCTGACTGGTACCTGGACAATTAAGCTGCTAACCAGAGTATTTCACACGTGCTCTTCAGTTTCACACACTGATCAAATATTTTCTCATTCATACATTTTCAGTTCCTCAGTACCCATGGCTCATTTGAAAGGTCCTTTAACTCAAAAATATTGTGGGAAATTGTACATACAAAGATAAAACAGGGTAAGGGTAAGAACAGAGTCATAGTTAGGCACTGCTTCTGTGGCATTGCATGTGTAGGTTTTATGTGGGCACATTGATTTTCGTCCCACATTCCAAAGACATACTGTATGTGGTGGGTTAACTGACCAGTCTAAATTAGCCCACCAGGAGTGGGTGTGCATTAATGTTCCCTGAAAAGGTTTAATGTCTCATCCAGGAATTGCTTCCCACTTTGCTTTGAGAACTGTCAGGAATTACACAAGGTTCCTACAATAAAAACAAATTCCCCTTCCATTCAATCAGATAAGTCATTATATTTTCATATACCCAGTAAGAATACGATAAATAAAAAATGTATACCAACAACTATTCACAAAGAAAAATTAAGAAAATATATGAAACAACAAAATAAAGAAAGAGTTCAGCAGAGACCAATAATAGGAAACCATGTTTAAACCAACAGGAAGACAGCTTAATTTACACAAAAACAGAAGAAAAAAGAAAATCTAAGAATAAATCCTCTCTAAATCACATTCTTCTGGGGTGTTTTGGTTGACACCCTTCCATAATTACACACATCCTTAGCCAGGCCCTTTGGGTGTCTTTATGGCCGCCTACAGTCTCTGACTCAGTCCGTCAGACCTACTGTAGATACATCCACATAGACTTTGCAAGATCACTCCATGTCTGCATTGCTTTTTCTCATTTCAAAGGAGTCAGAGTAACTGTCCACTATAAATTTGCCCCTGTGTCCCCACCTTGGACTCCCCCTGTGTTCTCAAGTGAGGCACTTGACATGTCTGTGCTGCAACTGTAAATTGGTATTATAACTCTGTAGTTGTGAAGCACTTCAGGATGGTTTTCACTATAGAAGAGTGCCATCCACAAAGTTTCCTCAAACTTTAAGGGTCTTTAGCACTGCCTTATGACCACTGTCCTTTTTCCACTGTACATTTTATGCCATATATATATATATATATATATATATATATATATATATATGAAACTGGCCTGGCAGGAACAGCAATGATATTGCCATAGTGCAGAACAAGAATCAGACTATAAGATGTCCAGATGGCAGGCATGCAGTGACATCAAGCCATCATCGATAAAGGGTGCTACACCACAATACGATGTATGGACACCTGGAGCAGGGGACTGGGGGATAATAGGTAACATGTCTTAAGTCCCTTGTGCCATTAGGTTGCAGCAGAGAGACTTGTTAACTAATGTATGTCAACTTGTTCCCATTACAGTACAATGATCAAATATCCAAGGGGGCTGCCTGGCCTCTAAATATGGAAGCTATGCTTCAGGATGGTGGGGACACTCGGGTCTGCTGGGGGAGTTCAGTCACGAACTAGCCCAGGAGTTCTTTAACTCTTTCCTGACTCTGAGAGTGGAAACATTTCTGTTCAAGAACTTAAAATGCACTCTGTGGGTTGAACTTAAGTGTGGGCAAGAGTTCAATTGATGGGTGCAAAAGACGGGCCAGAGCAGGAATACACGTGGAAGGAGTGGATAGGAGGGATGCAACGGATTTATTCTTGTTTTTCTCTTATTTCCAATTCTCTGTACCTTACTGTATCACCTCCTAATGGCTACACTGCCACACCATCCAACTATTATTATTATAGCTTCATTAGACTTTTTAAATTGTGTATGCGGTGTCGAATTTTGTTGTCCTGCTCTGCTTATTACAATAAGCTTGAACTTGTTACTTAAACATAACCGCTTAAAAAAATGTAGAACATAAGTAGTGACTGTCAGCAAAGCTTTTGGTTTACTGAAAATGAGGAGACATAATGGCAGCTTAAGCCTGCTACCAAAAAAGGATACTTGGATACTGCTGCATAACATTTCTCAGAGAATATCTGTTTATTCTAGTTTATTCTGGTCTAGTCTAATTTTGGCTGCAATTAAAAGATACAGGAGTTTTGAAAACACACTGATTCAAACAGTTTGTAGATACATGAGGCTTTTACAACAAATAGCAGCAGCCTTTTACCTTTTCTTTTGTTATTTTTTAATCCATCCATCATTGTGAAGAAGTGGTGCCTGTTGTACCAGTAATGGTGACTAGGCTGTAATCAGTCCTGGACAGGACACATGCCCATTCTCTTACTCATATGGGACTAATTAATTAAACGGGAGGAACCAGAGAGAAACTCGGAGAGATACTGGGACGACTTGCAGACACCACCTACTGTAGACAGTTGTCCAGCTGAGCTCCTGGAGCTGCATTTGGGAACATATGAAGCAGATGAATATAACAGGATAGAAATTTTCAAACTGAGAGAGAAAGTTCAGTTTTAAGGTATGGAGATGAGATACATTTGAGTTATCAGTAGAAAATCAATAACAAGGAACCTAAAACTGCAAACTGCCAAAATAAAGGCTTTATTTATGAAATTAGCTGGTCCAGTTTATAATAAGTCATTGATTTTTGGTCTACCACTTAATTTGAAGTGCATGTGCGTCATTGACATTAATTCAACAGAATGGAACTTCAGACCACAATACCCACAATGACACACTCACTCAAGGACATCACTCTCAATGTGCTTATTTCAAGGAGTCTGTCATGAGTACTAATAAATTGTATTGAATTTTTCAATCTAAAAATGCGATATACAATCAACACTATAACCTAATAACAGACAGTTTAAATAGAAATAAAATTATCTCTGTGTATAAATTAAAATGTCTGTTTGTTTTGAGACCTGAAGGGGGCACTCCAGTCACCCAACGCAGTCAGACACAGGCACAAGTCCAGCACAAACACAGGCATTTATTTGGTTGTGGGAAACTCTTCCTTCACAAGCGTTTTCCAACACAATACAACAATAAAGCTGTAAACAGCAATACTTCTTTCTTTTTCTTCTTTTTATCTCTCTCCTGCAGCCTCCTTACTTCAGCATGCTTTGTCCCTCTTTCTAATGACTCTGGCTCTTGGAGCTGTGGCAGTGGGCTCCCTTATATGTAATGCCCATCTGGTGTCCCGTAACCGTGGTCCGAAAAGCACTTCCAGATGAGGTGGGAGCCTGAAAAAGTAGGGCTTGCCAATTCCTGCGGTGGCACCCACAGAATCCAACAGGACTGATTCCACCACAGTCTGTATGTCCCCAATACATACCTACACCCTGGGACAAATTTTGCAAAGGTGCTCTCTAGGACCACCCAGACAAGAGACTGTTTAGAACAGACTGAAGCCAGACAAGCAGACAAAATGACACAAGCTTAACATCACTTACCCAGGCATTGCCATGTGCTACTTCTATCGTCTGTAGTATATTAAGGAGTATCTTACGCTTTTGCAGGGGGTTGTTGGGTGAGGCTTGATTGAGAGTGGAAGTGCAGCACAATAAGAAAGAGAATCAAAAAGTTGTTGTTTATCTCCTGATTTGTCAGCTTTTCTTCATAATTTAAGCACAATATAGTGTCCACCTTGAACTAAGAGGAAAAGTCAGATATGACAATGTTCTTGGTTATAACCCGGGAACGAATTACAGCGATTCCAGAATACAATTGGACCCAAAAAGAACAAATTCTCGACTCACAAGAGCAGAGGTGTTGCTAGAAAGACAGAGTGGATGATGGATAGGACAGCTAGCAGTAACAAAAAGGTCACCATTTAAAAAGCACATCAGCCTTTGCTTTCTTTCCTTGTAGCCATTCTACAAGTATGTGCGGGAAACACCAACTACTTCGGCTAGTATGACATCAAAAAGACTTATAGATGAAATATGAATCCTACTAGAGCCCACTGATTATCACACACAGAGAAACACCTGATAATATGACTGTGGGGGTCTCAAAATCGAGTCTTGGAACTCTTTATAGCTGTTAATGGAATTCATTTTTTATTTACACAGTTTATTTCTACTGTCATTTTGCTACATTAATTAGGGCACATTCAAGATGTTAATTGACCTGGATGAGATTAATTCTCCCTTTTGATAGATAGATAGATAGATAGATAGATAGATAGATAGATAGATAGATAGATAGATAGATAGATAGATAGATAGATACTTTATTAATCCCAAGGGGAAATTCACAAGTAGTAAAAAAAAAAAAAAGTGAGTCCACATAAAAGAAAGTGGTAGGAGTGATCAATGAAATAGAGAAAAAGGTAGAAAGATAAAGTCATACACAGAGCTGCTGGAAAGGCTGCCAGTCGCGGCAGTGCCCGAGTCATAAATCGTTCTTTTTAATGTTTCTCTATTTAATTTTCTCTTTACTAAGTTATAGTATCAGTTTGGCTGTTGTTACAGTTACATAGCATTTGATACTGTACAGTATATGATTATCAACTGTAGTGCTAAAGTTTGCAATGCCCCACCTTTTGGAGTAAAAAACGCATTGTTTTTTATTACTACTTGCTTTATAAAATAAATTCTAATATATGGAGCATCACAAATACTAACATTGAATATGTCCATGGGGCAGAGTGGTGGCCCTTAAATGCCAGAAGTAACTTTACTCAGTTGATCCATTGAGCAAGACCCTTAACCTGAAATTGCTTTGTCCTGGGTATGATGTTAATCTGCATCCAGCACTGCAAGCAGGTCCTCCCAATTTACAAGGAAAATTTAGGGGTTGGTGGCAGGATTGCTCCAGTGTGGTGCTGAGGCGTCACACGCTGCACTCAGGTCCCAGTCCAGGTGGTTTGGCATGTGGTGGGTGTTGCAACACTCTACAGTATCACTGCATGCTCCTGACCTCTCTCTCTATATACAATATATATAAATATATATGTCCAATACAGTTGAACTGCTAGACGGGCAGAAATTGTGCTGTTCTATCAGGATACAAATAAATAAAACAAGAATCAAAATGTTTAGTGGGTGGAGACAAGGGAGGCGGGGCCACTTTGACATCATCATTTTTGAGCCCCCCTCTGGCTATTTAAGGCCAGAGCAGAGTAAGCTCAGATCAGGAAATCATTGTGTTGGTTGGTATTCTGTGAGTATTGCTGCTTTTATGTGATTTTTTTTCTGGTCTTCTCTTAATGGATTATGATTACAGTTTGCATAATTGGGGTTTGTTTACTTCGGATTGCCGTTTAGGTAACTCCTCTTGCCTATTTTTCTCTTTTCAGCACTTTCTTGTAATTTTCTATTTTTTAATGAATAAATCCTAATTTTAAACGATTTCTTGTTTGCCATTCTGTGCACAAGCGCTTGGTTAAATTCATCCCTATTCCTGTGGATCTTTTTGCTACATTTTGGGAGTTTTTCTAGTTTTGTCAGCTGCCCTTTTTTTGGGACCTGCCAAACTGGGAACTTGTATCTAGAAGTTGAGAGTCAAGTTGGATTTCAGGGCAGGCTGGTTAGGATGTTGCCTGTCTTTATAGTCCTTATAAGAGACTTTACAACCATTTTGTTATGTTTAGTCTAAACCTAATATGCCAAAGCCTAATTTGTAAAGCAGAAATCAAGGTTAGATAAAGAAACTATAGAATCAGTAACCAGAAAGTTGGCTACATGGATTAAAAAAAAAGGTCTCCTTGCACTGGATTTAAAATGTTGTGCTGAAGACGCAAGGTGTGGCGTCATGCTACGCAATTTCCAAAGCAACTGGCAGCTATGTGATGGTAACCAAAATAATAGCATGGCAGCACCCGATTGTAAAACAAAATATTGTTGCAGTACCGTGAATAATTAATCATTACATTCAGGAAACATATAACTGTGAGTAAACCACAGAGAACAGTGTTAGAGAAAAAGCAGCCAAAATACCCATGTAAAATATTGGTCTAAATAAAGTTTTGAGAGAGAGAGCGAGAATTAAAAAAACATTTTTCAAAGTACACAGTTCATAACTTGGATGTAAAGGGGTGCAGGAAGACCCTTGTCCAGCTTGTGCTGTATTCACATAACACTGGATAATTTTTAAATTATCCAACCAATCGTCTGATATATTATGCTGTGTTAACTGAAATGCTTACAGAAACAACAAACTTTGTTTTTTTAGATTCAGTAATTTCCCAGGTGTTTTTCAGGTATTTTTTCTAATTAATTTACTCACTTTGCAGAGATCTGTTTTCACCTTGACATTAAAGAGATCAGTTTAAAAAAAAAAAATTAAATCCACTGTGATTAAATGTTGTATAACAATAAAACGTGAAAACTTCCAAAGGAGTAAAAACTTTTTATAGGTGCTGAATCATCTTGAAGAATGCAAATTATTCACCTGAAACTGTCAGACACAAACTGCACTGAAAACTTTGCTGACTCTCAAAGTTATAGAGCACAAGATGAGGTCAGTGGAAGTGCAAGGTACAAGCATGAATGATTAAAGTATCGGATAAATGGATTTGAATTAATTACTTTTGACAAGCCTTTAATAATTTGTTTATAGAGCACCTTTCCTCTGTTGAAAACTCTACAAATGTAGAGCTATGGTGTGATTTATTTATTATAGTTGACACGTAGGGAGAGTACACATCTTGCCTGAGATACAAGTCTAGCTGTGTTAAATTGGACCACTGTACAGTCTACAAGTTCAAAGTTCAGTCCGAAGTGATCAGTGGATGAAATCGAGCAGTATGTATTTCAGACAGAGCTTTAATTCCACCCTTCACTCTACTCTGTGGTTTGAAAATCCTGGCTGGTAATCTATAATGATCCAATCACATTTTGCATTGTGCTATTCAAAAATATTGTCCTTAAAGTTGGCCATATTGTAGTCCAGAGTGGACTGGGTGGTCTCGTGGTCTGGAATCCCTGCAGATTTTATTTTTTTCTCCAGCCGTCTGGAGTTTTTTTTTTCTGTCCTCCCTGGCCATCGGACCTTACTCTTATTCTATGTTAATTAATGTTGACTTATTTTATTTTCTTACTGTGTCTTTTATTTTTCTATTCTTTAATATGTAAAGCACTTTGAGCTACATTTTTTGTATGAAAATGTGCTATGTAAATACATGTTGTTGTTGTTGAAGCTGGAAATGTGCTGAACTCCTGCTGGCCTGCTTTCTACTGTGTGGCAGTAGTGGGAAACAAAGCAGGGGTCAGTGAAGTGCCGATGAGGCTCTAACTTCAGGGGTCTTGAAAAGCAGCACTGAGAAATAACAGACAGTCCACTTTTCTGTAGTTGGGATTATGTGCTGCACTATACGCTGTATGTAATTGCAGCTACAGGTATGTGAGGTGGCTGTTTAATCTGGTGGAGCTCTTTCAGTTTTTACACATTTACAGCATTTTGTAAATTGAATAATTTCTTTTTCTTTGGTTATATATTGAATAAAGGCCCACTTGTTTTGTTATATATTTTGTGAAAGTGTTTATTTGATATGTGGACTTCAGTCTATACACATTATACAATTCACGTCAACATTTTGTCAATTATTACTATAAAGTGAAAAATGTTTCTGTTTTAGTTGTGTTCAGCTTTTCTTGCCTCTCATTTCCTGTCATCCTACATTTACACAGATCATTGTAGACACAGAACACACATTTGTTAAACAAAGACGCTGATGAAAAGGTGCGAAAAAATTTAACGTGGCCTGGCATTACAACTTTTTTTGTAGGGTACAGGGATTCTAGTGTTAAACATAACAAAAGTCGAAACTGGGAAGTCAAAAAATCACTTCCCAAAACCAAAGCAGCAATCAAACTTGTCTTAGAGAGAGCAGCTACAACCTAATCTGCACAAGCATATGTTTTATTTTCATCCATAAACACGGATACTGTGGAAACTGCAATGCCAGTATAGAGTATAGAAAACATTGTACTAATGACATCATGAATCAACTCCCTGAAGCCACAGTCCTAACAACTAGATATTATTTTATAACAACGAAACCACACAATTGCGGCACCTGCAATATAAACAAAGTAGTGTCACAGTAAAATGAAAATGTAAGAGAAATAATGTATACATAATTCATTAATTATATTCATGTAGTGCTGTTCTAACCTACTCAAAGCCTTTTTCATAGACAGAGGGTAACCACTTTAACCACCACCAATTTGTAGCATCCACCTCGACGGTTAGATGCCAGCCATTTTTGTGCCATTACTCTCAATACACATTAGAAATTACATTGTGAAGGGGTGAGAAGTACAACTAGCCAATAAGGGATGGGGAATGATTAGGACATTCTTGGCAATTTAGCGAGCCCATCGGGAAACGCCCTACTTTTTTCAAAACATGTCCATGGACCTTTTATGACCACAGAGTGACAGGATGTTGGTTTTACAACTCATATGAAGGATGTCACAATCTTTACAGCACAGTGTCCCCGTCACTGCACTGGGGCATTGGGATCCACATGCAGATCACATGGTATGCACCCCCCTAATGACCTCACCAACACCTCTTTAAGTTGCAACCCATGTTTTTCCTTGATGATCTCCTATCCAAGTAATGGCTGGGCCCAAACATGCTTAGCTTCAGGTGAAAGGCCTATTCTGTAGTGCAGGTGGTATGCAAATTTGTATACAATACATAATTCTACTGACGAAAAAAATGACAAAATATCCCTCCATAATTGTATCCCACAAATCAAGGATGCCAAAAATGTTAAAGCAGATTCTAGAAAAAAAGAGATCTACAGACAAATACATTTTAAACTGGGTTTATAGCATAACAGTTATTATATTATTGTTTGGAGATTTAAGGAAGAGAGAATTGTTTTTTTCTTATTTTAAGGACTGCACAGTTTTTGGCTGTCTTCCTTTTTTTATAGATATTTATCCATCTAATTGGTGCTGACCTACCCCTGCTGGCCATTTGGGGTCAGTATCCACACTTGTTTTTAATTGAATCCTGAAGCACATCTCAATTTTTCTAAAAGGGGTTCTTGTTCTTGGTAGTTCCTTCAGGGTTGTAACTGTAGATGGCTTTGATTTTATGGTTCAAAGTGTGAAAAAAGAGGGACTTTTAAATGGTGTTTATTCAAAATTGAACCTAATTGTTCACAGTGTATTTGTTTGTTTGGCCCTTTAATTTTAATTCATATTATGTGGGAGATTTTTTTTTTATTATTTGTGAGCTAATCCTACCAAAAATTCTGTAACAAGATTGTGGTTCATTTTTAATGTGTAAAGTTTTACACTTTTCCAGCTGCTGGCAATAAAAGAATCCACAGTACTAGTCTGGATTTATTAAATTTGGGTTTCCCTCCGGCCCTGTTTAAAGTCTTTTAGAGGGTGGCATAGTCCCAGCACAAATGCATATAGGACTCGATACTAAAATATCAATTGGAAAGACTCTAAATTGTATAAAAAACAAATCATACACAGTTACCTCTGTACACTTACAGAAATGTTGCAGAATCTCTTTTGAGTATAACGGTCTATCTATGCCTACATGTTTTATAATTTATATTGATGACACAGATATCTGATATATTTGTTAGATCCGTAAAATCCACCAATGATGCTGTGATGTTGTGTTAGGGTCCTACAGTCACTGTATTTCCCTTTTAGACTCTTTATTATGTAGACCTGAACAGAATGTCTCAAAATCCATCTGTGGCTCTTGTATCTTTACTCTTACCAGCCTGGCCACTATTAGGGTTGACCACTGCCATTGTAGTTAAATATTTCCTCCTCTCCTTTAAATCTATACAGGTTTCCACTGCTATCTGAAAGTACAGCATTCCTGTGAAACCATTTGTGAGTCAAAATACAGTAGGGCGAAGAAGCAATGATTGTTAATTTATATTAAAAAAACGTTTTGACCCAAAATATACAGTGCCTACCAAATCATACCAAATGTACTATAAAATAAAACACTAACGTTTGTGTGGCCAGTCCCTCAGAGCAATCTGATTGGACAGTTTGGCTTTGTATGATCAGTTACATTGGCTTTGGTGACACAACGAAAAAGGAAGTGCGAGTGAGAGATGCACGAGGAGAAGTAAAAGCTAATGAGCCACACTGAGAGAGTTGCTTTCCAGTATAAAACCTGATAAAAATTGAGAAAGGTGCTTTGCAAATAATGGCGGTAAAGAGACGTTCACACACACGCAAATACAGAGGAAAGGCTCTGATGATATGTGTAAGACAAGAGATAGCAAATAGTTTTTAATTATTCCATTATTGGTTTTTAACAGATACTGTGGCTAGTAACACATAAAACCTAAAATAATACTAACCTATAGTAAAACCAGGAATGATATGGTAAATAAACAACCTGTATAATGTAGAAATAGATTATGTAAATTGTATTATCAATTACCTGAATTGGGAACACACTGGAAAGCACACTGGAAGGCTGGGAGGTGGTGGTGGTGATGATAATGGTGTGTCAGGCTGCGCCGCTGTAGTTTGGTAGAAAGTACAGGAAACTGGGGTATAGGAGAGAGAGAGAGATAACATATAATAATATACAGGTATATATATATATATATATATATCTCATCATCGTCTGAATCCATCAAGGCAGACATGTCACTAACTTCTGCACCTTCTTTTACATCTGCTTGCCTTAATGTTGAAAGTGGAGGTTTCATTGTCTGCTGTGGCTAAGATGGAAGGCTTGAAATACAACACTAGGCTTGACTGACTGCAAACCTACCCTAACCTAGGTGCCCTTTCAAAATGAAGGTCAGATTTTTCTGCAGTCATTACAGCACTATCAGTCAAAGTGAAAATCTCAAGCAAGTGTTTCACGTTCAGTTCATGGAAAGCTTCACTATTGGGGAGCTTGCCATTGCGTTTTGTTTCGATTTGTATCCTTTTCTCTTGCAATTGCATCAACTCTTCCATCTGTTAGTTCTTGGTCATGGGATGCCAAAACCTCTTCAATATCATGTTAATCAACTTCCACTAAGTAAATCAAGATACTATAAAGCAGAGATGCTCACAAACAGGTCAACGTTATGGCGGACTGATGTGGAGATACTGAATGTATTTCCGGGGAAGGAGCTCAGTTTAGGTTTTGGTTTCTGTTTTTATACTTTTTTTCCCTCTATGGATTTCTGATATCAAACACATGTTTTAAAGGCTCCTGTATATGAAATTGATCTTTATTTCTAGAAATTCAAATCGCTTGAGGATTTACCAATTTTTTGGAACGCTTTGTCTGCCATTTTGAATTTTTCATGATCGCTGCCATGTTTAGTTTGCATCATTAGGACCTCTTCATGTGTTGCTAGGGGTACATATTAACTTCTTAACTAAAACCACATTCTATCCCCTACATAAACATTACCCACACTCCACTCTTTTTTCCATGCTGTTGAGATTGTAATTAATGTTTTTATTACCTCATGTCTGGATTACTGTAATTCATTATATATTGATCTTCCCATCAAACCTTTCCCCTTATCCAAAACTCAGCAGTCAGAATACTCTTCCACGACAGTAAATCCACACATATCACTCCTGTTCTTTTCCAGTTATACCTGGTTCCTACACTCATTTATGTTCAATTTAAATGTCTCACACTTACATTAAAAGCACTTAATGGCATTGCATCATTCTTTTCATGTTGTTCTTCTTCAACCTTATACACATTCACTTAGGTTCTTCTGACATCGGTCTTCTCTCTGTTACCCACAGAAAATGGTCTTCTATGGGAGCCCAGTCATTTAGTGTGGCTTCTCCCGAACCGTGAGAAACTCCTCCTTAAACTCTCCGCAACTGCACAAGGCTTTTCCTCATTCAAATTCAATCCATATCTGTTCACTCGTTATTACCATTCCTTTATTAAGACATAACACCTGGTATTATATTTATGTCTGTACATTTTCTGATGTTATTTTAAAGTTATTTATGCTCTGTATTTGTACTGTGTCATTTAAAATATTTTGGATGTCTGCATACCTATTTGTTAATTCATTTTTGTACCGTGACCTTGGGTTTGAGATGATAATAAGTGTATTGATATAGAACCTTATTGTTATTAAGACCTCTGTGCTGTTCACAAAAGATTCATAGAGTCAGGAGATAGTGCCTTGCTCCAATTGTATTTCGATTTTATGAAGTCAGAGTGAAACTGAACAGAAGCAAATTACAAATAATTACTGATTTAAATAAGCAATATACAAGGTGCGATCCAAAAGTTCCCAGAATGCATTTATTCTGCAGCCAGAAGGGTTTGGTTATATCAATCGCCGCTAGGTAGCAGTTCAAGTTGTCCTTGACAGCTGTTATCACGCGTTATAACGTCAGCGCAGTTGTTTTTCAAATCACAGTTCTCGTTTAAACTTCGGTTGTGTCTGTGAAGGGTTGATCGTGAAAATGAGTGATTTGAAAGACCCAAAAAAGCTTGACAAGTTCACAGCAACACCAAGTCGATGCTCATTTGCTTCTTTGATATGAAGGGTGTCATCCACAAGGAATTTGTGCCACAAGGACAGATGGTGAATGGAGCATTCTACAGGGATGTTCTAAGGCGTTTGCAAAATCGAATTCGCCGAACACGTCCTCAGATGTTGGCTGACAAGTCATTTCTTTTGCATCACAACAATGCACCAGCTCACACATCTCTGATTGTGTGCGAATTTTTGGCTTCTACAAAGTTTACTGCTATTCCCCACCCTCCGTACTCCCCTGATTTAGCGCCGTCTGATTTTTTTTTTATTTCCTAAGATGAAGATGAGGCCCAAGGGATGCAGATTTGAGGCAGTGGAGGAGATCCAAGTGGTAACAACCAACGTCTTGAACACACTGACAAAAAACAACTTCCAGAGGTGCAATCGAAAGGTTGAAATCTCGCTGGGATTGGTGTATCAACTCAGCGGGTGACTATTTTGAAGGAACTGTTCACCATTAATTGTTATTTGGTGTGTATGCTTTTAAATAAATGCATTCCGGGAACTTTTGGATCGCACCTCGTAACTTTGCTCTATACTTATGCAATTAACTTAAAATAATACTTACAGGCTTTGCTTCGATGGGACTAACACTGAAATCTTGAAACATGCTGTCTAACTACTGATTTCCTGTAATTCTATTTCCGCTTCCTTACAACTATTTATATGAATATTCATAAGGTTATATTAATATTTCTTTGAACAACATACAGCTATTCTGTGTGGCAGAACAACCTCTTTTAACAGTTTGTTATGCAAGATATTGGAATACTTGCAAGGCTTGTACCAGTTATGGGGTTTTGAAGCACAGTTAAAGCCTAAAAAAGGTGTTCCTTAATCAGTTGAATGTTTACTGGAGATTGCAAACAACAGGAGGAATTTAACGCAGTGTACTGAAGTGTTGATTGAAATTCAGCATTGTTGTGTTTTGATAGTTCAAGACAATTGAACACCACCATATCTTGTTAAGGAGTTTGGGTATTTCATTGTTCTCTTCTGCTGTGCATCTGCCACACTTGTGCACATACTGAACCGGAAGTCTAAAAGGAAATGTCTGACTGAGAATTCTAACATCTAAATGGCTTTATAGCTGTCTTCCAGTTGTGGTGTTCACCCTTGAAAAAGTGCCCAATTTTTAAATCATTTGGGAAAGACAGGATTCTTAGAAGCAGAGTGAAGTATTTTTGCAGAGATCCTTTTCCTGTTCCAATATCAACAGTCAGTACATCTCCTGTGGCCATACAAACATATGTTTGTTTCTGATTAAACGCATGGGTACAACAGTGAAATGACAAAGGGCCTGGATGATCCAAACTGTTCTGGGATATATTAGCATAGCAAATGTGTTTTGCAGTTTAACAAAGGAAAAAAAAAATCCTCGGTAAGACAACCTGTGGAAAAACTGCAGCAGAATAAACTGTGGATATTAGCACAGCCCTGTTTCTGCTACCTCTGTTACAGATAAGGCAGTTGGTTGCTTTGGGATAAGTAGCAAGGCCAACCATAATATTCTTTATGTTTTGCCAACTGATGGCACAACATTTTCGGAAACACAACCACTGCTCTTCAAAGATTTAAATGCATGATGGTGTCACCTTTACTAAAAGCTTTCAGTGTTTTTTATGGTGATCAAATGCATGCCAATGCAACTCTGCTATTTTTTCTGTTTGTTTTGCTTAAAAATTATTTAATGGCTTATTCATCTTTATTCTCAGATTAACCTGAAATGTTAAGAATTGACCAATTAGAGATATGGAGTTCTAGGCTATATAATGGGCCATCGTACTGAATCAGAATGCTTAAAATACCAGTAACGTTCCAAATCACTACTGGGCATACTGGAGAGCTGGAAATTATTCAGCCAGTAAAAGGAAGAAGACAATCTTAATCTTAAAATGAAGTGAACCGCACAACACAAGTTATACAGTCTTACATCACAGCCAAAAATAAAATAGGATGTGTTAGAGCACATTAGGACTAAACAATTCAATACTACATTATATGACAAGTTGCCATGCAGGAGGAAAAGAGGAAGACCTAAGAAAAGGATTATGGATGTGGTGAGATAGGACATGCAGGTGATGGGAGTAACAGAGCAAGATGCAGAGGACAGGAAGAGGTAACCCCTAACGGGAGCAGCCAGAAGAAGAAGTGTCTTGAAGACCCCAAAGTCATTCCATGTTGCATTCTGAAATCAGCAGACTGGTGCTGAACCTTGACTCGTGCTCTTGGCCCTATGACACAAGTGACTTAACCAGAACAGCTGGCATTACTGCTAACTGTAGGGACAGTGACATCAGAGCTGTCATGACTCAGCAGGATCACAAAATTATTTGCAGTAAGCACTACTGTATCATTGAGGTCTCAGGATTACATACAGTATTGATAATAAGGCCTAACACGATGTCAGAATATGTGCATCCCTAAGAAGCCCTCACACTAACCCGTGGTGGTTTAGGTCATCTGAAGTGCATTTAATGTTATTTTAGGCATTTCATGGTCTTTAAAAATAACCTTGGTATCATTTCAGGGGTTTGGGGAGAGAAAAAATATGATTATATTTATTTTTAATTTAGACACATTCTTAATAACATTAAAATATATGTACATTTTGCTGTGACACAGTTTACTTTGTGATGTAGGCAGTGCTATTTTGTGCATTCTGTTTGGTGTGGTCGTCAAGCAGTTGCTAAGCTGGGTCAACTGGAAGTGTGCAACACGTGACATCACCAGGTTCAAGGTATAAAATGTCAGAATCGTACACTTTCTAGTTTGTCCAAGTTTATGGGTACAACATTGAATTCTATTGTTATTTTCTTTGAGTTACATTTGCTTTTTAGTTTCAGACTGTTTTCTATCCCTTTGACAATGATCTTTGACTTAAATTTTAGTCAATTTTCTGTGTTAATTCATGAATTTGACTTTACATTATTGAATCTTGACTGCAATTTTTATTTCACGTTTTGGGCTCAATGCCTCACAGTTAGGAGACCCGGGTTCGTTTCCCGGGTCTGCTTCCCAGGTCCTCCTTGCATGGAGTTTACATGTTCTCCCTGTGTCTGCGTGGGTTTCCTCCCACAGTCCGAAGACATACAGGTCACAGTGGTGCTTGAAAGTTTGTGAACCCTTTACAATTTTCACAAATATGTAATATTTGATCATTTTCCTCAATAAATAAATGACAAAGTATAATATTTTTGTCTCTTTTGTTTAACTTACCTACTTTTAGGACTTAAGTGAAAATCTGATGATGTTTTAGGTCATATTTATGCAGAAATATAGAAAATTCTAAAGGGTTCACAAACTTTTAAGCACCACTGTAGGTGCTTTGCCGATTCTAAATTGTCCCTAGTGTGTGCTTGGTGCGCGTCCTATGGTGGGTTGGCGCCCTGCCTGGGGTTTGTTTCCTGCCTTGTGCCCTGTGTTGGCTGGGATTGGCTCCAGCAGGTCCCCATGACCCTGTAGTTAACGGGTTGGATAATGGATGGATGGATGGGCTCAATTCACACTACCAGTTTTCACCTTGACTAGTTTATTTACTCATCTATAGATTCCACTTTTCTCTCTTAACTGATCTTGCATTGGGAGTTTGTAAGGGCTTGCTTTATTGATCAGAATCTACAAAGTCAGATGTGGACCCTTGCCCACAATAATATTGTTCCTATAGCAAATCATTGATTTATTAAGCAGAGATTAGTTTTTATTAAAAGATTGGATACTGAATGAAAAATGCTGCAATATTTTACACATTAACCACAATGATATCACACTAAACACAATGATGACATGTGCCAAATAGCCTGGTCACTTCTAAAAACAAAATGGCTGTACACAACAAGAAAACAAAAAATTAAACACCATACTACAACTAGTAATAAGAATAACACCAGTAACATTACAATTTTTAAACTCCAGTATACGTATAACATCAGAAAATGCTTAAATCACAACATTTATGAGTGGTGGAGATGCAAACTATCCTAAAGAATTATTCAGCAGAATTTTCATACCCACAATTTGTTGGTTAATGGAGGAATGCTCTGCATCAAAACTAAAAGAACATAAATCCGAGAAACTAGAGGAGACCATTCATTTCATCAGGCTTGTTTGTTGAGCTAATAGTTAAGATGTCCCAATATCTCATCCAAATACTTCTTAAAGGTTGTCAGGAAGACCAAGAAATTGGTTATTGACTTTTGCTGCACCAAAGAGCCTCTACGTCCAGTCACCTATTCAAGGAGTGGATGTAGAGGTGGTGCATTACTACAAGTACTTGAGGGTCCACATTAATGACAAGTGGACTGGTCATGGAACAAAAAGTAACTATATAAGAAAGGGCAGAGCAGGCTCTTCTTCCTTAGGAGACTGTGCTCCTTTAATGTGGGAAGTGACATCCTCCATATATGGACATAGGAGACTAACCACACCTGAACAAACAAGGGAGCTACCATTCTACCACAGTAACCAATGAATTCCTGTACGACGTAAGCCCAGGCCCACTTATGGACCTTGGCCACATTTGCGTGTTACGTTCCTAGTGTATAACAAGAACTGTAATCTTTATGCAAAATATGTGATGCAGTGTGAAGTCAGCTGAAATCAGGAGTTCACAGATGACACCCCGGCCTCATGGGGGAGATTATTGGTTTGACACAGTGCACCAGGGAGGAGGTTATAAAGACAGATGCAGTGCAAACAATTGTGTGATCAGGAGTTAAGGATTTCACAGGGAACACCCCCACCAAATTGCATTGATCCATTTGTGATTTGACAGGGGAGATTCTTGCTTCAACATAGTGCATTGCATGGTGCACCAGGGAGGTTGCTATGAAGAGTGATGCAGTGCACAGTGTGGTACGATTGGTAGTTCAGGAGTTTACAGGTTAAACCCCCACCCTTATTTCATCAAACAGATTATGATTTCACGGGGAAGATTATTGCTTCACTGCACCAGGGAGGCAGCTATGATGAGTGAGATTCAGTGCTCCATCTTCACTGATAACTCTCCAAAAGTTCAAACTGCTAAGATATTTGTAAGATGGCACCAGTGCTTGTGGTCAACCAATCAGGACAATTCATTACCTGAGCCTCACCCACAATAGTTTCTGGTTGAACGATAAGTACACATCCTAGAGCAGGAGTTAAAAAAAGTAACAGGAACTACAAATGGCCCAAGTTCCTGTGGTGGGAATGCTACAAATGTTTCTGTGTTTCGAAAATGACCCTGACTCCTGAAAAAGGTCGTGGGAAAGCGTCATTTAGAGTTACCAGGGGCCACATGTATAAATGGTGTGTACTCACAAAAATGTTGCATACGGCCGTTTCCACACTCACATCATGATGCATAAAAACTAAACTTGCTGTAAAGCCACACATAATTTCACACCAGCTCAAACCACAGAATACACAAAGTTTCCGGCTCGGTTTTGCAAACTGGCAACACCCAATGTCAAAGCAGTGCTACTGTTCCTGGGTGGCTTCCCTTTATTTTTTAGATTCACATCCCTGACACAGCTTTATCAAATATACTGACATTAACCGCATACCATTTTTTAGTTTAAGGTATCTGATTATAATCAACTTGTAACCATATAATGGTGCACAGAATGACCAAACTATTCCAAATACTATAGCTGCTTTAGTGTTGTTACTGTCAGTGCACCATTCATTTTAACCCACTGTTTCTGCGTGTGGAATCACAGCTCTACAGCAGCTGATTAGATAGCTCTATGGCTGGCTGTGTCAAGAGCGGAGAGAATTATCATGATACAGCTTCTAGCACACGCTGCCTCAGCTGTGCGCACAGTCTATTTGAACTTCTCTGTTTTTGTTATCGTTATTTTATATTTTATAGGAAAATACGTTTATGGAGGATTTGCATATTGAATCTCATTGTACTATACAATAACAACAAAGGAATTCAATTCAATTCAATAGAAGAGAGCGTGCATTTACAAATGATGATGACTGGCTTCTAAGTCGATTTAGATTTCCAAGCACTATCTTCTAGGAACTCTTGATATCATTTTTAAGATGAAATGCAGTAAAGTATATATACAGTGGTGTGAAAAACTATTTGCCCCCTTCCTGATTTCTTATTCTTTTGCATGTTTGTCACACAAAATGTTTCTGATCATCAAACACATTTAACCTTTAGTCAAATATAACACAAGTAAACACAAAGGCAGTTTTAAATGATGGTTTTATTATTTAGGAGAAAAAATCCAAACCTACATGGCCCTGTGTGATAAAGTAATTGCCCCCTGAACCTAATAACTGGTTGGGCCACCCTTAGCAGCAATAACTGCAATCAAGCGTTTAATAACTTGCAATGAGTCTTTACAGCTCTGGAGGAATTTTGGCCCACTCATCTTTGCAGAATTGTTGTAATTCAGCTTTATTTGAGGGTTTTCTAGCATGAACCGCCTTTTTAAGGTCATGCCATAGCATCTCAATTGGATTCAGGTCAGGACTTTGACTAGGCCACTCCAAAGTCTTCATTTTGTTTTTCTTCAGCCATTCAGAGGTGGATTTGCTGGTGTGTTTTGGGTCATTGTCCTGTTGCAGCACCCAAGATCACTTCAGCTTGAGTTGATGAACAGATGGCTGGACATTCTCCTTCAGGATTTTTTGGTAGACAGTAGAATTCATGGTTCCATCTATCACAGCAAGCCTTCCAGGTCCTGAAGCAGCAAAACAACCCCAGACCATCACACTACCACCACCATATTTTACTGTTGGTATGATGTTCTTTTCTGAAATGCTGTGTTCCTTTTACGCCAGATGTAACGGGACATTTGCCTTCCAAAAAGTTCAATTTTTGTCTCATCAGTGCACAAGGTATTTTCCCAAAAGTCTTGGCAATCATTGAGATGTTTCTTAGCAAAATTGAGGCGAGCCCTAATGTTCTTTTTGCTTAACAGTGGTTTGCGTCTTGGAAATCTGCCATGCAGGCCGTTCTTGCCCAGTCTCTTTCTTATGGTGGAGTCGTGAACACTGACCTTAATTGAGGCAAGTGAGGCCTGCAGTTCTTTAGACGTTGTCCTGTGGTCTTTTGTGACCTCTCGGATGAGTCGCCTCTGCGCTCTTGGGGTAATTTTGGTCAGCCGCCACTCCTGGGAAGGTTCACCACAGTTCCATGTTTTGCCATTTGTGGATAATGGCTCTCACTGTGGTTAGCTGGAGTCCCAAAGCTTTAGAAATGGCTTTATAACCTTTACCAGACTGATAGATCTCAATTACTTCTGTTCTCATTTGTTCCTGAATTTCTTTGGATCTTGGCATGATGTCTAGCTTTTGAGGTGCTTTTGGTCTACTTCTCTGTGTCAGGCAGCTCCTATTTACGTGATTTCTTGATTGAAACAGGTGTGGCAGTAATCAGGCCTGGGGGTGGCTACGGAAATTGAACTCAGGTGTGATACACCACAGTTAGGTTATTTTTTAACAAGGGGCAATTACTTTTCACACAGGGCCATGTAGGTTTGGATTTTTTTCTCCCTAAATAATAAAACCATCATTTAAAAACTGCATTTTGTGTTTACTTGTGTTATATTTGACTAATGGTTAAATGTGTTTGGTGATCAGAAACATTTTGTGTGACAAACATGCAAAAGAATAAGAAATCAGGAAGGGGGCAAATAGTTTTTCACACCACTGTATTACATTATGCAGATAATTTTGTAACTTAATTTAAATAACGTATACTGTTATTAAATGTGTGAAGACAGTGGACAGCAGTAGCAATGAACTGGCACCCGGTTCAGGAATTGTTCCTGCCCTTGGCAGGAAGTTTTGAAGAATTGTCATTCTAAGCTCATAGGTGGCCTGACATTTATTAAGGAGCTGATTGTGTAGCGATTGGTTACTTGGAGAAAGGAAGGACAGGAATTAGGGGTTAGTATGTTTGAAAGAGACAATACTGCTGCAATAAATTATTTAATTGAGGGTCACGCATGGTGCAACAAGCATCTTGCAGGAGGCAGGAACAATCTGTGGACGGGGCGCCAGCTTGTTGCTACCATTGTTCCACTGTGGCCCCATGTTTAATACATGCTTTAATTCATTTAATCGTGAAAATATCAAGTATACATCTTACTATTTAAATTGTTCAGAGAGCTGTAATATCATGAATGTAATGTATTTTGTGTCTTGTTGGTGTAAGAGAAAGACTGTTTAGGAAGCATGTAGTGATTCACACACATAGAGCACACAGAAGAACACATAGAATATGAAGGATTTAATGTGCTACTTCAGTTACGGTGAGATTTGAGAAACTAATAAATTGAAAGATTTTAAGATTAAGTTTATGACGTTCTACTTTAATGACAAAATAAACTACGTGATTAAAGTGGAAATTTCAAGAATATCTACTTTGATATTTGACAACTTCTTTTTTATTTTGGGCAGTGTGCGAATTTCTGAACTTGAACTTTCCATCAGCTTCCTTCTGTTGTTTATACAACTGCTTAAACCAATAAATAGTACGTTTTCCTTGCCTCCACTTGGCATTCGCTGATATTCTTCTTTTTTCCCTGTGCTTTTGTCATTGTCTTTTCACAGAATGCTGAGCTTAAGAGAATATTTATATTGATTTGCATATGCAAAGAGGCGAAACTGGGAGGAGTCTGGGAGGGGCGGCAGGCACATTCACGAGCATTACATTTCACGCAGACCGGGATTTATGTAGCGGAAGTGCGTGGAAGTTGGCTTACATACAGTTTTCTGCATCTGATTTTTTTTGTGTGTATGCAGATTTCGACTTTTGTCTGTAAGTCATGTTTTAGTGTGAATTCTACGCACGGCGTTATGCATGAGGCCCAAGGTAACCTGACACTAGTGACATTATGTCTATGTCTATACAGAATAGAATGCAGCAGAATGCTTCTAATCTAGTTATTATATTTTAATCATTATCATTCAAGCAAAAAAGAAAAGTGGTAGGACTTACCCAATATCTAAAACCAGATCCATGACAAATCAGTCAAAATGGGTGTTGTTTGGAAGAGTCTCCTTCAAAATAGGCAGACAGTAACAATCTACAGTATACAATATTAGTGCCATGCTGGGTGGCCTTTATGTTGTGTTTGATTTATTCTCTTTGCTATTCAGTTTTATTGTAAAATCATTATTGTGTTATTTAAATGCAACCTACATGTGTTTATCCTCTGACTATAGATCAGCAGCAAGGTTCAGGTTTATGCTATGCTGCCGGTCCATTTAAAAACAAGCCCACTGTAAAGCTATGACTTTCGTCTTATAGCATTTCGAAACTAAAGGAAAACTAAGATGACTAAGCTGCAGAATTCATGGGAATTAGCTGAGAACATCATAATTAAAAGTAATTCAATTGAAACCAAATGATTGATTTCAAATGTGAAAGGAGACACACATCTCTTTGTCAAAATGTCTACAAAAACAAATAAACACAATAGTACTTGGCCTGACTTAACTGGAATGTTGGCAGGCATTACTCCTCTAATTATAGATTTTGATTATGCATGTGACCAAGACGGAATTTAATGTCATAAAATACAATGCACTGCAAAATGGAGAGGATACTTTTACCAGGCTGATGAGAGACTTCTCTTTGCCTAGATGTTGTCAAGACAAAAAAAGATTTCTTCTAAATACTCTGTTTGCAATTGCTGAAATATCAGATGAAATTGTGGTTCAGATAATCTTGATAAAACATGAACATGCCAGTCCAGGAAAGAGTGGGAATACGTCCAGATGATAATAGTAACATATGGTCAAAGGGAATGGGGTGTTGAACCCAGCACATCATCGTTTTTGAGGATGTTGTGCTCCTAGGAACAATCAAAGCTTCAGAAACGGTTTAATATGCTTGCTCTGATCTATGGGTAGAGTGGTGGCTTTGAGGCTATAGAGCTGTGCCAGCAACTGGGCGGTTGCTGGTTCAAGTCCAGTGACTCCACTCTATTGGGCCCTTAAGCAAGGTCCTTAACCTGCAAATGCTTCGTCCTGGGTATGACATTAATCTGCATTCAGCCCTGCAATCAGGTCCTCTAAATTGCATGGAAAACCTGTGGGGTGGTGGCAGAATTGGCACTCCAGCCATCGCAAAAACCCCCACGCTGTTCAGTGAGGTGCTGAGGTATCACCCACTGCACTCTGGTCCCAATCCAGGTAGTTAGTTGTGTGGTGGGTGCAGCAACGTGCTATTAGTGCTTGCTCCAAACCTTTCTCTCTATCTCTATGATTTACACATCATAACAATTTGACTTCGAAGTTCTACAGAGAGAACCTTGGGCTTCATGACTTAGGTTTTTGTCTTGATACAGTATATAGACTGTATTGTAGGACCTTAGATACAGATTTAGATATTAGTGTTTGCCTTTCTAAACAACGTCTAGTCAATTTGATTTGTCACATGTGGACTCCTATCAAGTTCTAGATACATATCAAGGTGAATTAAAGTGAACAGGAGGCAACTGACCACCATTTGGAGTGTCACAGCAAAGGGTCTGAATACTAACATGAATGATAGATTTTCACATTACCACTCTGAATTGACTGAAATCCAATTTTTTGCCACAATGTGACACAAATCTGATGTTTTCAGGGCTGTGTGGATACAGAAATCCAGTCTTTTCAATCTGGTTTGAGTCACTATCATTTGTGGTCCTATATCAGATATGAGGCCATGTGACAGGAATGAGAATGGTTATCTTAGAATTTATGTGTTTTCTTGCCTATACACATGGGCTGAGTACTGCCTTCATCAGCCAGAACGGGTAGTGTAGTAAATCAACAATAGAGGAGAGCTACAGTACAGCTGTGACAACATTCACGGTCCCACCATTGCTGGCTCTTCTCTCATTTTTACATATTTCTTGGTGTAGCAGTGCCAGCAATAGCTGTGAAAACAGCACAAGACAACTGTCAAGCTGTTTTTTGCCTTTTCAACCTAATCATGTACAGCTGATGATCTGTTTACCATTCTCCAGATTAAGATACAATGCATGCACTAGCCACTAGCATGTCAATTTGGTCAGTTTTATGGGTCTTCTCACAAAAAGGACTTTTTTTTTGTTGGTGATGCAGATGACTCGTGCACATATGTATCAATGTCGTTTCGGAAGGCAGATGTATTCACGTTCCCGTTAGATACTGGTCACTTGTACCTCTGAATATGAACCATCAGGACGGGCAAATCTGATCTGAGCAAATAAACGGAATTAAGCAGTGAGGCTTGTAATGTGACCATAGCGTCAGTTCTTGATTTTTAATACATTTTCAAACCTTCAGAAACATATTTTTACTTTGTCATTATGGGTTATTAACTGTAGGTTGATCCGAAAAAATGGCAGGTGTATCCTTTTAAAATTAAATCTATAACCCAATAAAGTGTGCAGCAAGTGAAGGGGTCTGAATACTTTCTGAATCCGCTGTACGTAAAGGATGGGGGTCTGGAGCTGGAAAGTACCTGCTACAAAATCTACTGGATGACTGTATTCCATTCCTTTAGAGTCACTACTATCAATTTACCCGTGATATACATTAACTGGACAGTAATTATGTTATTTCCCAATCACATGCCATTTCTTTGGGTTAAAGTAATTTCTGAAAAACAGATGTTCAGTTTATATATATATATATATATATATCCATTAAACTCACTCGATTCTTTTAATGATAATGGATTAAATGAGGTATACTGTCACCTTGCCCTTGTGGACATAATACATTTTCATAAATAAAGTAAACAGAGAATGGGTTAAAGGTGTCACACAACAACACATATGTGTTCTTAATGGCCAGGCACTGAAACTTTTAGCTGTTCGTCTTTTTCTGCTAGTAGAGGCCAGTAACTTTCATTCCACTGTACCTACTTCACCTCATCTCACTTATTTTTCTGTGTAGCTCTCTCTTCTTCAGCTTCTTCTCATACTTCCTCACTGCCAGAAAGTTGTGGTTGCTTTTTTACAAAGCCAAGTTTGAATGACTGTTCATTTATTTCCTATCCTGGGTCCCATTATAGGGTATTTTTGGAATGACTTGCATAGCTGAAGCCACAGCAGTCTCTGGTGTCACCCCTTCCTTCTTTGTTTAGCTTTAAAAGGCTGACTCTAATGACTGTTCTTGAGTTGTTTGTCCACCAACATGGAGTTTAAAGTCACAGTATTGACTCACTTGAGGTCTGTTTAGGGACATCTGAGTTGGCTGCATCTCTTTTTCCCTCAGAGAACTCATTTCCAGGCTATCAGCTATACTAAATGGAGTAATTTGCCACATACTGTAAAAGTACGTCATTCAGTCTGGAAAAAAAATACATGGTGTTCTGACAACCAAAGAAATATTACAAAGACAGGAGGTTATTTTAAAAGGACCTGGGGCCTCATGTATAATGCCATGCGTAAAATTCATACTTAAACATGGCGTACGGACAAAAGCGGAAATGTTTGTACGTACTAAAATAAATAAATCTGTGCGAACGCCAACTTCCATGAAAAGTAACGCACATGCATGTGCCTGCCTCCACTCCCCAACTCCTCCCAGAATTACGCCTCTTTGAATATGCAAATCCAAAAGGCAATGGCAAAAGCACGGGGGAAAATAAAAGAATTTCAGCGAATACCAAGTGGAGGGAAGGAAAAACATATTATTTGTTGGTTTAAACAGTGGTATAACCAACAAAAGGAAGTTGATCGAGTGACATAGAGTGTCAGAGAAACTCAAAAGCTCAAGTTCACAAAGTCGCACAGTGCCTGAAATAAAAAAGAAGTTGTCAGACATCAAAGTAGCTGTGAAAAGGCGAATCATAGCCCACTGTCTGAGGGTCATATGAAAGCTTATTAGGGTGCAGAGAAAAAAAAATAGGGACACAGTGGGGAAAAAAGCTTGAAATGTCAACTTTAATCTCGAAATTTCCACTTTAATCACGTAGTTTATTTTGTCATTAAAGTAGAACATCATAAACTTCATCTTTAAATCATTTAATTTACTAGTTTCTCAAATCCAATCGCAACTAAAGTAGCACGTTAAATGCTTTGTTTTGTATTTGTTCTTCTATGTGCTCTATGTGTGTCAATCACTACGTGCTTCTTAAACGGGCTTTCTCTTCCTCCGACAGGACACAGAATCCATTACATTCGTGATATTACAGTTCTCTGAATAATTGAAATACTGAGATGTATACTTGATATCATTTTCATGATGATAGTAGTTAAAGCATTTTATTAAATGGGAACTCAGTGACGCAGTGATAGTGACGAGCTTGCACCCTGTCCAGAGATTTTTCCTGCCTCACACAAGATGCTTGCTGTGCCGTCCACAACCTTCAATGAAATAATTTATTGCAGCAGTACTGTCTCTTTCAAATGTACTAACCTCGAATTCCTGTCCTTCCATTTCTTTCTCCAAATACCCAATCGTCACACAATCAGCGCTGTAATAGACGTTAAGCCATCTGCAAGCTTAGAATGCCGATTCTTCAAAACTTTTAAGAAACATTGAAATATCTTTGTAGTACAGTGGAACCTCGGTTCACGACCATAATTCGTTCCAAAACTCTGGTCGTAAACCGATTTGGTCGTGAACCGAAGTAATTTCCCCCATAGGATTGTATGTAAATATAATGAATCCGTTCCAGTAGTTAGTTTTTAAGCACAAATATAGTTAATAATACAATAGAATGCACAGCGTAATAGTAAACTAAATGTAAAAACATTGAATAACACTGAGAAAACCTTAAACAACAGAGAAAACTAACACTGCAATAGTTTGCGCTATTGTGCTAGGAACCGCTCGCTAAAAACACTTTTTTTTAATGAGTTTTAAGCACAGGGAAAAAAATGAACATTTGAAAAATCCGTAATTTAATAAACCACCAAGAAAAGTAACATTGCCAAAATGCACGCTATGAGCCGATTGCTGTAAATAGAACTGAAAAGAAAAACAAGCCTTTTCTACCTTATGCATCCAGCCCTCCCTTCTCTCGCTCGCTCTCTCTTTCATGTGTGCGTGTGTCTCTCTTTTGCGAGCCTGGAACGCCTGTGTGTGTGTGCCCCTCTCTCTCGTGTGTGTGTGTGTGTCGCGCTCTCTCTCTCTTGCTCGCTCGCTTGCTGCACAGGAAATGCACAGGGAGAGACTGAACATGTACAAACTGAAAGGGAAACTGGCTTGTTCACATACCGAGTGTGTCGTCGTGAACCGAGGCAAAAGTTTGGCGAACTTCAGTTCAGTCCGTCAATTTTAATTTCATTCAATCTTAACTTTTATTATGATAATTAAAATCAATAACCAGTCAAACAAAAGCAACCAGTCACTATTCAGTTAGTAAACGCTATTTTTCACCTTTTACAACAATTTCAAGTATCTTTAAATCTAAAAGAGAAATCATTCAGCTTGTAATAAAAGCCAGGGATGGCCTGGCTTCCCAAGTAGGGTAGCTGGTGTTCCCATTCTCAAACAGAACAACAAGGCCAGAGGAACAGGGGTAGACCACTTATCAGTGCCGTATATGGCCTCAATAAGCTAATGTAGGTGGCAACACCTGTTTACTGGCACTGCCAAGAACAGAGGTTCTCATTTTGAGGGGGCCCTCAAAATAGGGGCATCTACTCTTGACAGCTCCCTCTGATGGCACACATTAGGGCTGCCTAACGCAACTACAATCGCAAGGCTGTCTCACAGGTGTGCACATGAGTGACCTGATAGATGGTCTCCACCATCCTTCCACTCATGCCTCTTTCCTCTGTAAACTGTAACCCTTAGTATTTTCAAATTTCTTGGTGCTGAGCTACCCTCCTACCTAGAAAAGTCTGATATGGCCTGTTTTATTTTGGTAGAGTAATATATTTTGCTCTACTTTCCCCTATTGTATTATTATATGTAGCCTTAGAATGTCTAATCTCAAGGACTTACCACTGTTAATAAGGTATTATTGTATACTAGCAAAATACCCACGCTTTGCAGCGGAGAAGTCGTGTGTTAAAGAAGTTTTGAAAAAGAAAAGGAAACATTTTAAAAATAACGTAACATGATTGTCAATGTAATTGTTTTGTCACTGTTATGAGTGATGCTGTCATACATATATACACACTCACACACACACACACACACACAGAGACACACACACAAATACATATACATATATACATATAAATATATCTCATATATCATACTGTATATATATATACATATACACATCTACATATATATACACATATAAACATATATATATACACATACATATACATACATACATACACACACACACACACACACATATACATACAGATAAATATACATACTGTATATATACACATACAAATACATATAGATATACACATACATACATACACACACATATATATATACAGTGATCCCTCGCTATATCACGCTTCGACTTTCACGGCTTCACTCTATCGCAATTTTTTTCTCATACACGCTTACGTCACTACGCATGCGCTTTCTGAGAACTTTTATCTAAGCCCTACGATGGCTCCTAAACGTGCTGCTTTTTCTAAGCCTTCTGACAATAAAACTAAGTACCAGAGGAAGATGTTTACTATCCAGGAGAAGGTGAAACTCTTGGATATGATTAAAGATGGCAATACCCTACAAAAGCCTCCTCACACATATAAAAAGACAACGCCAGCAACTCCCTATCAAGATGTTCTTCAGCCGCGCACCCAGACACCCACTGCCTACTCACCTGCTAAAGATACTGCACCACCTCTGAAGATTCTCCTACTGAGGTCGTGCCTTCATAGGTTAGTGGTTGTGTGCAATTAAATGTACAGTACAATAATCTACTAGATAAAAGCGTTCGGGATTGTCAAAGCGTAGCGGTATTCCGCTTATTACAGACTTACTACTTGCGGCTTAAGGTACGAAGCGACGCGATGTGAGCAGAGTTCTGGTGCTGTCACCGTTCCTTTGCTTTTGTGCGCGATGCGCTGGAAAAATAGACAAAATTATGTCTCTGGAAATAATTAATGTTGATGGAGTACAAATGCCTCACCGCGTAGTAAATATCAGGGAGATGGTGCTTGCTTATTCTCATCTATAGCTTATTTAGTGCATGAAACTCCGTATTTAGCGGTACAGATTCGGGCTGACATTGTACGACTTTGGACAGGCACTTGAGGGGATAAAAAAAAACTTAGGTTTTCAGGAGATGTTATGAGTGGGCACTTTGATGTTCTCATTCCCTACACTTACATGCCTGATGTACACATGGAGCACACAAAAATTGAGGATAAAAGTCCGTCGCCTTAAAAGGCGAGTGCGCCTAGTAATATTATATTTGTAACGTCTAATATGTCTTATTTTCTCTTATTTTGTCTAATATATTGGGTAATACGAGTGTAATGGTGACTAAAGGGTGTTATTTCATGTCTAGAGGGCTCTAATAATGTTAAAAAACGTATTTAGAAGGTCGTAAACAGGTTTTCTATACTCTAACTGCAAAAATATTCGATTTATAAATAAAGAATCCTACTTCGCGAAAATTAATTTATCACGGTAGAGTCTGGAACGGATTAACCGTGATAAACGAGGGTTCACTGTATATATATATATATATACATATATATATATATATATATACAGTATACACTAATAAAAGGCAAAGCCCTCACTCACTCACTGACTCACTCATCACTAATTCTCCAACTTCCCATGTAGGTAGAAGGCTGAAATTTGGCAGGCTTATTCCTTACAGCTTACTTACAAAAAGTTAAGCAGGTTTCATTTCGAAATTCTACACGTAACGGTCATAAACGGTCGATAACGGTCGACAACGTCTGCCTGTTGAACTTTCTTATTTATGGCCCCATCTTCACAAAATTTCGTAGGCGGCTTCCCTGCGCTAGCCGAAACCAATGTATGTACTTATTTCGGTGGTATTACGCCACTGTCAGCCGCCATATTGAACCTTCCATTGTCACTAATTCTCCAACTTCCCGTGTAGATAGAAGGCTGAAATTTGGTACTTATTTCGGTGGTATGATGCCACTGTTTGTTACTTATGGGCCCATCTTCAAGAAATTTGGTACGCAGGTTCCCAACACTAACTGTATTCTACTTACATACATATATACGTCCATAGCCTGCAGCTCGGTCACCGTGTGAGGCGGCGTTGGGTCCCCTATCCCCTATACTTTGTTGGCTGCCTGCCTATATAAGGTCGTCCGTCGCTCCAGTGTCTACATTCCCTTCCTTGCTTCGCCACGGGATTCACGTCTCCCTGCTGATAACTACAGCCTTTTTATTTAATCCACGGCCTCTCCACTGTTTAATTGTTCATTTATTATGATTATAGTTATTGTGTAGGTATTTTAGACTTACTTTACATTGTTCAGGTACCCATTTCTTTTATCATTCCAATCGTACCCACATTAACATATCTATCGAGGTGATCACCATCGATCAAAGAACTGTCACTTACCGAGTGGTTTCCATGCCCGGAGATGGCACCTACCTTTTCCATTCACTTTGCTACATATTACACGGCCATATCAGGCTCACACTTGATATCCGGAAGAACATTGTGTCTTATGTATAGAATGACTAGGACAGGTTCAAGGTATGGATTGATGACGGTACCGGAGATAATTATACTACACAGGAGCACTATAAGAGTGAAATGCTTAAGCCCTTCACCTATGCATCTGCATGCGAGTTGGTGGCTGCCGCTGAATTGTTCGGTTGTCGCTTTCAAGTGTGCCAAAATGGCCAAATATTTTACACCTTTCGAAACCGCCAATGCCTCTTAAACATCTTAGATTGACAGGTGACGATTTCAGTAGTGGACACTTTGATGTTTATGAATGTTTAAACTCTCAAAAGCTGGATGTGAAGTTATCGATGAAACCGGTTGTATACTTACAACACTTGACAGATGCTGAATGTCTCTTCAACACAAGTCCTACAAATACTGTTGTAATTGAAACAAACCATGAAACTCAAACCGATTATGACAGCAGCAATCCAAGCTGTGAGATTTGAAACAAGATTACTGTTCACATGGCCAACTGTATGTTGCATGCTCAAGAGTAAGCTCAGCGCACAGCTTGGTCATATTACAACCGGAGGGCCGAACTCACAACGTGGTATACAAAGAGATCCTTAACAAATAATTATTGCTATATTTTCCCTCAGTTTAAAAAGGTTTAATTTTCTTCTTAATAAAATTTTAAGGTAGTACTTGCCATGCCAGCTGGTATATTGCTAGTATATATATATATATATATATATATATATATATATATATATATATATACACACACACACACACACAGACACATATATACATATATATATACAGATCTACCTGTACATATATATACATATCTACATACTGTATATACACACATATATATATACATATCCACATATATATATATACACATCTACATATACAGTGATTCCTCGCTATATCGCACTTCGACTTTCACGGCTTCACTCCATCTCCATTTAAAACTCCATTTTAAATATAAGCATGTCTAAATACGTATCACAGATTTTTCGCTGGTTTGCGGATTTCTGCGGACAATGGGTCTTTTAATCTATGGTACACGCTTTCTCAGTTTGTTTGCCCAGTTGATTTCATACAAGGGACGCGATTGGCGGATGGATGAGAAGCTACCCAAACAGAGCACATATTACATATTAAATAAAACTCCTCAATGATATACAATATGCTTCCTGCGCGGTGCTTCGCACATTTCAAAGCTCTAACAGCCCATATTGATTTTTGATTGTTTGCTTTTCTCTGCCTCTGTCTCTGACATTCTCTGCTCCTGAGGAGGGGGGTGTGAGCTGAGGGGCTGTTTGCACAGAGGCTGTTTGCTTAGAAGATACGGCTGCTCCTCTAAAAAATGCTGAAAAGACTACCTTCACATTGATCCCTTCATTGCGACGGCTTTATCGCGGTGCTTTGTTTACTTAAAAGCCCAACAGCCCTATTGATTTTTATTTACTTTTCTCTCTCTCTCTGACATTCTCTGCTCCTGACGGCACTCCGGAGGAAGATATGTTTGCATTCTTTTAATTGTGAGAAAGAACTGTCATCTTTGTCTTGTCATGGAGCACAGTTTAAACTTTTGACTAAAGGGTGTTATTTCATGTCTAGAGGGCTCTAATAATGTTAAAAAACGTATTTAGAAAGTCAGAAACAGGTTTTTATGCTCTAACTGCGAAAATATTTATAAATAAAGATTTATAAATAAAGAATCCTACTTCATGGAAATTCATTTATATGATGAAGCTGCGTGAGCTCACTCTTGAGAATGCAACGTATAGTTGTCCAGGAGAAAAGCAATCTTGCCTGAAATCAATGGCATCCTTTTGTAGGGTCTGTCCCGGGGACTTATTACTTGTCATCGCGCAGGAGAGCCTTACTGGAAATTGGAGGCATCTGAATTGAAATGGGAGATCAGAGGGTATAAAGGGGATGCGAGGAATACATTGAGTGTGGAGAAACTCTAGAGACAGCGTGTGTATTAACTTGTGGATTTTTCCCCGAGTATTTGGTGGCAGCGTAACGAAGTTGCTTCCGCAAGACCGCGTTAGCTGTGGAGCTCAGCTCGGAGCATATTTTTTTCCTACCTTGTCAATTGTGTAATGCGTTTTTTGAACAGGTTTGATGCATGGAAGTGATCACTCATACTGCGTTCAATCAGTTCACGTGAGCTGCTCTCTTGTGTGATGTTGCGATGTCCACGGCTTTATTTAATGTTAGCTAAGACCCGGCACTTAAAAGTTTCTCGCTGCAGCAATTTTAACTCCATTACAAAGTGATCCAAAGTCTCGTTTATATCTCGTGTCTTCTCGTTAAACTTGTATCTCGCAAATAAAGTATTCAGTGTTTTTCTTCAGCGCTCTTTGGGAGCTCTTCCTTCTTCTCTACGTACTGCGGTGCCAGTCAGTTTACGTGATTGCTTGGAAGGTGTGATGATGTCACATGCAGCACCGCACCCCACGGCCATCGAGCTAACGTCCATTACAGTATATGGAGAAAAATAGGTTCCAGTTATGACCATTACACGTAGAATTTCGAAATGAAACCTGCCCAACTTTTCTTACATCTTACTTTATCTTAGATAAAGCTGTTAGAGGTCTACTCACATTCAGATACGTGTTTCATACTTTGAATTTAATAACCTATTTTGTAATCAGTATTGTTATCTTGTGCATCTTATTTCTGTATTGCTGAACAATTTTAAAAGCACCTTCTGATTGGTACATCCAATGTGGGATGCCTTGGTTAAAATACCTGTAAGATTTTTTTCAACTCTATGGAGCATTCTTCATGCATTCCCAAACCCAGGAAAGACTCCAAAAGGATCAGATAAGTAAATTATTATTAATTTTAAAAGAAATGATGAATGCAGAGAGATGACACAAGAGAGCAGTGAAAGAAGCAAGTAAAGGAAAAAAAATCCCAAAACTTCTGGTCTCCCTGGTCCTTTAGGGTTCTTAAAACAGTTATATAGTGGAACCTCGGTTTGCATAATTCGTTCCGTGCTCGTAATCCAAAGCACTCGTATACCAAAGCGAATTTTTCCATAAGAAATAATGGAAACTCAGATGATTCGTTCCACAACCAAAAACTATTCATATAAAAATGATTAATACAAAATATAAAGTAAAAATATATAAAACAAATTAACCTGCACTTTACCTTTGAAAAGGCAAGACAGGGACTCACACGTTACAACACACACATGTGGTCACCATGCTATAGTAAACAGTATACGCTCGTATGGATGCTGACTATGTGAGTGAGCCACACTGACTCAGACAGAGAATGGGAGACAATTACCCACAATCCCGCAGCGAGAGAGAGAAGAACCATCAGCTCAGTTGTGATCAAGTGGCGCTTGGCAGACAAAGCATATACGTACTACTCGTATTGCAAGACATCGCTCGTTTATCAAGTCAAAATTTATTAAAAATTTTAGTTCATCTTACAAAACACTCACAAACCAAGTTATTTGCAATCCAAGGTTCCACTGTACTTCTCAAATTAAGGCACACAAAACATTCTGTTCTCCGCTCCAGCACCTTCCGTCAAATATTCCCCAAAACCAGTATGGTTCATCTGGTCTCTTTAGGAAAATTTTTTGGGCTGGGATGATCCTGTTCCTTAATTTGGTAAACTAGGATAGAACTTCACCCAGTGCAACATGCTGTTCCTGCAACCCTATAGTTGTTTGTCCAAACAGGGGGGTCCAAGTGTAACCCAAGGCCCTTTGCTACCTCTGTCTGGGTTGAAACTGTCACTGATCACATGAAATAAATGTGTGAAACTTGGCAGTATAAAGTTCAAGCAGTGGTGGATGCCAGTCAATCACAGGACACACTCACTCATTCTCGATCATACTAGCCACGGCAGATGTTTCAGAATGTAGCTTCATGTCTGCTGGGCTCATGCCACTTCTCTTTTCGTATTACCACACTGGCTCCCTGTAGCAGCAGGTATTATGTTTAAATCCTGAAAATTAGTCAATGGGTCAGCACATTATATTATTTATGGATATATATAATAGCTGTACCCAGTGACTCTGCTCGTGTAGTGGTGAAACAGGACAAACTTTCAAAATCAATAAACAAACAGGTATTGCTAGCTAAGCGGAGGTAAGGTATGCTCCAAAACATGGCAACAGGTAGACTGACTCAAACAGAGGATGGGGTGTGAGTGAGGAGGGCCCTGCTTGGCTCCATTATCCTGACGTCACGCTTGCTCCTCTCCTCGGCCCGCAGCCTCCATCTCAGATTCACGCAAATAAATTGCTCTTGTGAGTGAACTATGATACTTAGCATCATGAGAGAAGTCACAAAATCAACCAGAATGTACAAGCAAATTATGGAAAAAGCCCAATCTAAATCCTTTAAGTAGTTCTCTCATGAAAAGCGGACAGACATACAGACAGATGTTGGATTTTAAATATATATAGAGATGGAGACACTTAGGAGGTCCTATGCTCCTTCTTGACCACTCATGTCTGCTGATCAACAGCATCTGGTGATGCCACCTCTGCATGGTATCAAATCTCAGTTTAGGCCCTCTTTTCTGTGTAGCTCTGAGGTGGTGGAATGAACTTCTCACCTCCATCCAAACTGCTGACTCCCTCAATGTGTTTAAGAACCGATTGAACTCCCATTCGGTGACTTTCAGTCTAACTAGATTTTCTACCTAGGAATTGTAACTTGCTTTTTATTTTATTCTGAGCTCTTCAGTTGTGATGATCAATTTTGTAACCTTGTCATGCAACACTTGTTCCAAAACAATCCCTCAGACTGATGTTTACTCGATTATGTTGACCTCTTTTGACAGCCACTTTGGATAAAAACATGTGCTAAGAGAATAAATGCAAATTTAAATGTAAATGTTCAAGGGAATGTTGCCTATAGTGATTGCTATAAAAATATGTAATGTTCATAATTATTTTGTTTTGTTTTTGCTTTGTTTGCTCATTGTATGAATAACGATATGGGTGTTTTTTTTTTAATTTACCTTATTTTAAAACCATAACAATAAGTAAATATATAATTTGGTAAACTTGTGTACCTCAGTCTGATATAGCTCAGCTTACTCTAACACATAAAATGTCTAACTTGCAATTAAGAATGCAAATCTTTTACTTTGCCTCCATACCATTGCAGGATCTTAAAAGGGAGATTTCAAACCCAGGCACTGCACTTATGGGACATCATTGTTTCATCTCATTTTTTTTTCTTTCCTCCATTTTGTGAAATTGTAGCACAGAGCGCCAAGAATGATTTCACTCACTTTCATCCATATGACATAAAGGGATGACTAATATTCCTTTGAATAAATAACATAGTACATTTGAAGATTAATATTACATTTTATGGCTGCATTGCACAGTTATGAGATGAGTTTATTCAAAAAGGTTCATTCTGTTTTTTTTCATATTGTTCTTGATAATTGAGCATTACATATTCAGTAGAATGCATAACAGGATTTTCTTAATGACCCAGAGACAAACAGACTATGCAGAGGCAGTCATCTTCCACTTGGCTCCCACTTAACACAATCAATCTCTTCACTGACAGCATGCAGACATATCCCGCTGACTACTCTATAGAGAACTGCTCTCGCAGAGTTAAAAAAGAAAGTTGTGCACACATGGAACAACAATTAGTTATTTACATTTGGATGCATTCCTATGCTTATAGAGGATACAGAGGAGAGAAATATGAAATAAAAGCTTTAATTTAATAAGGCACATGATTATTTTAGGTTTAACAAAAGCTTTATTACAAAGAACACATGAGTTGTTAAAATGGAAACAATTGCACTGTCCTCTAACGTAAAGAGACACTGCTAAGGCTTCCACATTACATTTCCAGTAGACTACTGTTGTACTTCAATCCCAGCATGATCACAAACTCAGGACAAACTTTAAAACATAATAAAAGCTGCTTCAGTCAACACTGCCACATCACCCCTTGTTGGAGGCACACAGTCAGAAATTAAATACCCAAGGGGCAATCTCCATTACCTAGGACTTATCTCTACCACTCTTCTAAAGTAAAAACATGTCCCCACCACTACTGAGAGAAATCATTAAGTGGCATAAAGTCGTGCTGATTTTCTCCCTTTTAATCTTCAAGAATGACCCCAGGGAAATTCATCCCACTTCCAGAAGATAAGTGCAATAATAACAGTAATTCTGCCTGCCACACTTTTATTAGGATGCCTTTCCCATCCGTATAACTTTTCAAAACGTGCTGATGGTCACAGTAATCAACTTTAAGTCGTCCTTGTATATGTCAGGTCAATGGAACGTACATCATGCTTTGGCTAGTTCTTAATTTTGTTCACTTAATTTATGGAGTAAACACGTCCCTGATCTGGATTACAAAAATATACAATGTAACAGTTTTAAATGAGTGAAAACAAACAGACGGGTGCCAAAAGGCAAACACGTGTCAAAGAACTGCCTCTGCCGTATGAGCCTCACGAACATGATTTACAATACTGGTTTGAATCAACGGGACAGCAAACACCAATATCACCTCCTCTGTCTTCTCATCAGCTCTGCTGCTTACCCTTCAGACACAAAACAGCTCCAGTAGCCTCCCTCTGACTGTTCTCAACTTTGGAGTTTCTGGCTCTAATGATTGCAACACTGACTCTGACTGGTCTATTAGGACACCCTTGACTACAATTAAAGAGCTAATAATCATGGAGGGGTAGGCCCCTGTTTCACATGGTCAGACTCAGGGGGTAGCTAGGGTTTTCAGCGTCCGGGGACAACTGAAGATTTCGTACCCCCTCCTGTTTGGCAAAATGCAATGGGGAAGGGAAAGAAAATGTAAATTTTTTTTTTAAAATAATAGTATTTTAAGAAAAAAAAATCATATTTTTAATTTTAAATACTTTAATTTTTTAAAGCACTTTTATGCATATACTGTATACACTCACCTAAAGGATTATTAGGAACACCTGTTCACTTTCTCATTAATGCAATTATCTAATCAACCAATCACATGGCAGTTGCTTCAATGCATTTAGGGGTGTGGTCCTGGTCAAGACAATTTCCTGAACTCAAAACTGAATGTCAGAATGAGAAAGAAAGGTGATTTAAGCAATTTTGAGCGTGGCATGGTTGTTGGTGCCAGACGGGCCGGTCTGAGTATTTCACAATCTGCTCAGTTACTGGGATTTTCACACACAACCATTTCTAGGGTTTACAAAGAATGGTGTGAAAAGGGAAAAACATCCAGTATGCGGCAGTCCTGTGGGTGAAAATGCCTTGTTGATGCTAGAGGTCAGAGGAGAATGGGCCGACTGATTCAAGCTGATAGAAGAGCAACTTTGACTGAAATAACCACTTGTTACAACCGAGGTATGCAGCAAAGCATTTGTGAAGCCACAACATGCACAACCTTGAGGCGGATGGGCTACAACAGCAGAAGACCCCACCGGGTACCACTCATCTCCACTACAAATAGGAAAAAGAGGCTACAATTTGCACGAGCTCACCAAAATTGGACAGTTGAAGACTGGAAAAATGTTGCCTGGTCTGATGAGTCTCGATTTCTGTTGAGACATTCAAATGGTAGAGTCAGAATTTGGCGTAAACAGAATGAGAACATGGATCCATCATGCCTTGTTACCACTGTGCAGGCTGGTGGTGGTGGTGTAATGGTGTGGGGGATGTTTTCTTGGCACACTTTAGGCCCCTTAGTGCCAATTGGGCATCGTTTAAATGCCACGGGCTACCTGAGCATTGTTTCTGACCATGTCCATCCCTTCATGACCACCATGTACCCATCCTCTGATGGCTACTTCCAGCAGGATAATGCACCATGTCACAAAGCTCGAATCATTTCAAATTGGTTTCTTGAACATGACAATGAGTTCACTGTACTAAAATGGCCCCATAGTCACCAGATCTCAACCCAATAGAGCATCTTTGGGATGTGGTGGAACGGGAGCTTCATGCCCTGGATGTGCATCCCACAAATCTCCATCAACTGCAAGATGCTATCCTATCAATATGGGTCAACATTTCTAAAGAATGCTTTCAGCAACTTGTTGAATCAATGCCACGTAGAATTAAGGCAGTTTTGAAGGCGAAAGGGGGTCAAACACCGTATTAGTATGGTGTTCCTAATAATCCTTTAGGTGAGTGTATATACTGTATATCAAGGTTTCGCTAAATTTATAAAGATAAAATGAAGTAAAATAAGACAACAATGGTAGTTCGAAAATATAATTATTCTAAAATATTATTCAAATATAACATTGCAAAAACTTAAACATTACATTGGATATAATAATATAATAACCTGAAAATGAAGTTAGTATAAAGTAAAAAAAATAGTTTGATGTATAATGCTTTAAATGTAATCATTAACTTCAAAGAGAAATTTTCCTAGCCTTTGCTGCTGCAAATTTATCGATTAGTTCATCAAAATGTATGCTGTCGGTAACCTCCCACTCCACACTCAGCAAAGCCAAGGCTGACAGTCTTTCCTGTGCCATGGATGATCTCAGGTAGGACAAGATAAGTTTTAATTTACTGAAAGATCTTTCACAACTGGCGATGGAGGTTCCAACAGTCAATAAAAAGTCTCCGAAAATGATAACGCCGCCTCGTGTTCTTTAAAATCTAAATCTATCATTAGTTTTTGTAAGAAAAAATTTGTTTTCCGCATTAAAAAATGATTTTAAGTGGTCGAACTTATTTCTTCACAAACATGGTATATATGCATTTGCCAAATAAAATTTTGTTCAACAGTTAAGCATTTTTTATACATTTTAAAAAATGTCTTGCCCTCACTGGCACTTTACAATAGGTTAATGGGGAATGGAACATCACCAGAAAATAAACTCATGAAAACTTAACAAATATGTGCAAGAAAGTTGTCGAGTATTGAGCCAAGTCTTGTGTTTACATACACATTGTAAAATAGTTTATACATATCATTTCTGAAAAAAAGCTTAACTCATTTTAATAGAAGACCTGTGTGCACACCATCTCAGCGTTTGTTTTATTCTGCAACACTCTGACAGCCCCCAGGGTGTGATTTTGAATGACCAAATAAATCATGGTAAACTTTTCATGCCACATGGTTGGTTTTGTTTTGATTCACTTCCCTATTTTTGTGAGAACTCACACAAGCAAATAGAAAATGTATCCTACTACCAGGAATATGCGATAAAATGATTATTTCCAGTTTCCATTGGTTGTCATGAACATGCATTGAAAACATGGAAGGCATGTTTTCTTATATCAAAACTTTTGCCGCTTCATTGGTACGTTTTTAGGCTTTCATTTTCTGGTGGTACACCTTGCCCCATCAGTGTCTATTATAAAGCGCCAGAAAGGGCAATATTTTGTTTTTAATTTATAGGAAATGCTTAACTTTAGAACACAATTTTGTATATATATCATGTTTGTGAATAAATAACTCCCATCCATCCATTTTCTAACCCGCTGAATCCGAATACAGGGTCACGGGGGTCTGCTGGAGCCAATCCCAGCCAACACAGGGCACAAGGCAGGAACCAATCCTGGGCAGGGTGCCAACCCACCGCAGATAAATAACTTTCACTTGAAAAATACCAAATGTATCTTTTAACAGGATCACCACTGCCCTTTGTAGTTCAAAATCACTGAACCTACTTTGAGTGCCATCTTTATAGGCATTGGATTTATTTAGAAATGTGACTCCCACTGAGCTGTCCAATTGTTCCCACCCACCTTTAAGCATGGTTGTCTCCAGGTGCGTGTATTGCACATCTGGCTCAACAAGTATTTCACTTACCTTTGAAGTTAGTGTGTGGCCTGTCCAGTAATCTCATTCACCTGCTCAGTAATTCTGATTCGGGTACACTGCAGCATCTAATCTTAAAGTAATTTAAATGAATTTATTGAATTGCTGTTAATTATCATAGGGGATACATTGCAATCAAATTGTTTGCGGTGTTTCTTTGTTTATTTTCCTGCAGTGCTCCAGTTCTTATAATTGTTTTTACAATGTAGGCCCTTACTGATTGTGATTCAATTAAACATTTGAATATATGATAGTTTGAAATAACCTTGAGTACACTGTACAGTAATTCAATAACAGTTAAAATAATTCTTGCACTGCCTTGTTTGTTAACTGGATAAAAGTATTATTCAGCTGAAATACGCAACAAAATGTTATTTTTTGGAAAATGAGCAGTGCTAAAAGCTTAGAACCTGTTTGAATGGCAGGTATTTGATTAGTCCTGTCTGCCACATGCTGTACGGGGACACTCTCTCAGTTTTTCTCATTCATGATAAAGCCATTGCTGAGCAAGCACTGCTTGAGTGTGTGATTTATTAATCATTCCCCTGTCCAGGAATGCAGTCAAAGAAACACTGTCCATATGGTCAGAACGTTAGGAGGAATGCTTTCTAAATCTGTTAAAAGTATTATTTGTGTGAGGGTTTGAAACTATTATTCCTATTACTGCTATTAGGGCCAGTCAGCATGTAGCATGTTGTAAACCTAAACGTGATGCATTACGGGCATTTTATTTTAACACAGATGAAGTTTAATTGTTATTGAGGATTTGCCATTTCTGACTATTTTATATATAGGAAAATTTTGTTAAAGGAATACTACATTCAAAAATTATATTTGTTTATATGTTACTTACCCCATGTTTGGTGATGGTAGAGAAAAATATTTTAGTTTCATCTTTTCATGCAGAATGGAGAGAAAAAAGTTTATGATATAACAGATGCAAAATGGTGACAGAGCTGTATGAGAACAAATAGTGTGAAAAATGTTAATAAAAAAAAGAAAATAAAAAATCTCATGTCACTTAATTCAAATGTCAGTTATCTATACTAATAAAAGGCAAAGCCCTCACTCACTCACTCACTCACTCACTCACTCACTGACTCATCACTAATTCTCCAACTTCCCGTGTGGGTGGAAGGCTGAAATTTGGCAGGTTCATTCCTTACAGCTTCCTTACAAAAGTTGGGCAGGTTTTATATCGAAATTCTACGCGTAATGGTCATAACTGGAAGCAGTTTTTCTCCATTTACTGTAATGGAGATGAGCTTCAATGCCGTGGGGCGGAGTTTCGTGTGACATCATCACGCCTCCCACGTAATCACGCAGTACATAAAAACCAGGAAGACCTCAAAAAAGTGCTGAAGAAAACATGCATTATATAATTGAGAAGGCAGCGAAACAATAAGAAGCGAGCGAGTGACATATACAACCATATTCATGAGTTCTGCTACTTCGGAAACAAAGCACGATGTAAACCTACACTTTAAATTAAGTTCATAGACAGGCTGCCGCTGGCGTTTGTAATTTAGTGCCTGCCCATATAAGGCCGTCCGTCAGCGGCAATCCAATAGCAAACTGCCACGGGTAAATATTCACGGGTGAAGGACTGTGCTTATGGAGAGGAAGATGAGATGGTCAGGGTGGTGTTTGACACAAACTCAGCGAAACTGCGAGAGAAAGTTTTAAGTGCCAGGACTAAGGTAACATTAAATACAGCCATGGACATAGCAGGAGATGGCACCAGCACAGCTGGGAACCTTCGATGCATGTACACCGAGTGGCTCACGTGAACTGACGCAGTGCACAGATAAAAGGCAACAGTTCCAAAGAGCTGAACAAAACCGAATTACACAATTGAAAAGGCAGCAAAAATATGAAGCGTCTCATACATACAAGCATATTCATAAATCCAACTACTGCGGAAACAAAGCACACGTTGGAAAAAGTCAATGTCCCGCTAAAGGAAGACAGTGTAAAAACCCGTGCATGCAGTGTGTCAGGTCTCAGATAAAGAAGAAGACGAGCTGTTTATTGATGCAGTAAGAAATGAATCGATGAATGAAACCTGTCATCTTTACAACGATTGACAAACACGGAATGTAACTTGAACACAACACATCCTACAAATACGAACCTGATTGAAAAAATAATGATAATCAAATCCTTGATGACAGCAACACTCAGTAACACTCACAAAACAAATACTGTATATTGACAGTCATGTTACGTTATTTTTAAAATGTTCCCTTTTCTTTTCTAGCTTTTTAACACACTACTTCTCGCTGCGATATACGCGGGTATATATATATGTATATATATATAACCCGATCTACATACTCGAATAATGGATACTTTATTCGCCATCAATGATTGTTTTGGTAAAGCCATACTCAGTGTATTCATTAGATGAACGGTAAAAAGTAAGGCGAGGAGGATGACTTATTGAGGCATGCAGGCTGTAGTGCGCGTCAACTCTATCTGAATTGCGAGATCACATTTGAAAAAATATATCTTTTCAAGTTCTATTTAGTCCATATGTGTCAAACTCAAGGGCAGGGCCACATCCGCCCGGCGTAATTATATCCGGCCCACGAGATCATTTTATATACTGTATTATTGTTATTAAAGCCCGGGTATATGAAGCGCTGGTAACACAATAAACTACAGATCCCATAATGCAGCGCTTCAGCTGCCTTGTCGAACACTTACCGCGTTAATCAAGTCTACCTTATGATGCTGCAAGTTATTGCGAAGCTAGCTCACACGATGCTGAAGAGAAAAGTTGATTCTGAAAATAGAGCCTTTAAAACCGATGGGAGGCTGAGTATATGTTTACTGAACCCGTGTGTCTCATTTGTGGAGCTAATGTGGCTGTAATTACAGAATTTAATCTAAGACGGCACTATGAGACAAAACATCAGGGTAACCTGAATGCAATGCAGAAGATACAGAAAGCAGAATAATTAAATAAGAATCTGACACTTGAGCGGACGTCTTTTACCGTGCACAATCACAAAGTGATTTCAATTGAGGCTGCTTTTATGGGAGACACAACCACTTGCCCCACTTTCCCTGTTGCCAAGTAATGTTAAACCAAGTCGTCACTACGGTGTTCCCAAATCGCACTTTGCTGATAAACTGAGCGCACTGAGTTTGCACGGCGCTTTGGTGACTTTGAAGAACAAAAAAAGTCCGTCTACATGCGGCTCGAACCTTGTGCATGTTTGGTAGCACATATCTGTGTGAGAAGCTCTTCTCAGTGATAAAGACTAACAAAACAGCACACAGGAGTCGCCTCACTGATGAGCACCTGCAATCCATCCTGAGAATCTCCACAACACAGAACCTCACACCAAACATAAACGAACCTGTTGCCAAAAAGATGCCAGGCGTCCAGCTCTAAAATGACATATGAGCAAAGACAACTGAATGATTTGATTTGTTATTGCTGAAAGGAACACATTTTATTTATATTTCCAGGTTTTGTTATGCAGCATGTTCATATTTGAATTTGTATAATTTTGACAGGATATATTTTTATGGAGAGCAAAATCTTTTGGGATATTTAAAATCTAAGTTTATTTTTATAAAATATAAAATTACATAAGAGTAAAGAAATTTGAATGTTTGTTCTTTTAATGTTTACTTTATTTCTAACTTGTATAATTTAGACAGGATATATTTTTATGGAGAGCAAAATATTATAAGTTGTTTAAGGTTTGAGTTGATTTATTCAGGAATAATATTCCTGTCTGTTTTACCATTCCTACCAAAGATATTTCTGTCGACTAAATAAAAATTCCTTCTATTTAAAATTTAAATAGAACTTGAACAAATACGATAGTTCATAATATCCACGCAGACTTGCACGTAAGAGCGGGTGTCATCCGTTTTAACAAACAGCGTATTGCACTGATACTGAAATAGCTGTGTGTGTATATATGTAGATATGTATGTATATGTATATATATGTTTATATATGTGTGTGTATGTATATATATATATATATATGTATTTGTGTGTATATATGTGTGTGTATATATATATGTGTATATGTATAGATATGTATATATATATGTTTGTGTGTGTGTGTAAATATATATATATTTATATTTATATATATATATATATATATATATATATGATAGCAACACTCATCACTCACAACAGTGACAAAACAATTACATTGACAATCATGTTACGTTATTTTCAAAATGTTTCCTTTTCTTTTCATTGCTTCTTTAACACACTACTTCTCGCTCTGCGCTGGTATTTTGCTAGTCTATACTAATAAAAGGCAAAGCCCTCACTCACTCACTCACTCACTCATCACTAATTCTCCAACTTCCCGTGTAGGTAGAAGGCTGAAATTTGGCAGGCTCATTCCTTACTGCTTACTTACAAAAGTTGGGCAGGTTTCATTTCGAAATTCTACGCCTAATGGTCATAACTGGAAGGTATTTTTCTCCATTAACTGTAATGGAGTTGAGCTGGAAAGACGTGGGGGCGGAGTTTCGTGTGACATCATCACGCCTCCCACGTAATCACGTGAACTGACTGTCAACGCAGTAATGTAGAAAACCAGGAAGACCTCCAAAAGCGCTTAAGAAAACATGCATTATATAAATGAGAAGGCAGCGAAACAATAAGAGGGGAGCGAGTGACATATACTACCATATTCATGAGTGCTGCTACCTCGGAAAGAAAGCAAGGTGTAAACCTAAACTTTAAATTAAGCTCATAGACAGGCTACGCTGGCTTTCACATGCCCACAGGTAATGCGGGATACAAATTTAATGAGAGGACGCAGGATATAAACGAGAGTTTTGATCACTTTGTAACTAAGTTAAAATTGTAGGTGAAGGGGTGTGCTTATGCAAATTTTGAGAGACTGTTTTGTGGGGGATTGACAGTTAAGGCGGGCGGGGGAGTCACGTCATCATCTCCCCTCCCATTTACCTCATTTCGCTCTGAGCTGAGCTCCGAGGCTAACACCGCCTTCCGAAGCAACTTCGTCACACTGCCACCAAATACTCACAGAAAAATCCACAAGTTAATACACACGCTGTCTCTAGAGTTTCTCCACACTGAATCCTCCAGGCACTACTTACAAAAGGTTACATTGACAATCGTGTTACGTTATTTTTAAAATATTTTCTTTTCTTAGCACAAGCACAGCTGAGAAGCTTCGATGCATGTGCTCCATAACGCGTTAAAAAATAATGCATTTAATCACACTTTGCATTACAAGCAAAGGGGAGCTTTTGTCAATGCATGATTTCCTGGTACACCGATTACATTGATCCGCATCCCGATTCATTTTACCCTCGCACCACCTTAGGTTGAGAAGAAGTATGAAAAAATATGAGGTTAACACAGAAAAACAGATCACCAATTCAAGCTTTATGAATAATCGATTCGCCATCAATAATTGTTTTGGTAAAGTCATCCTCCTTCCATTTTATAATTTTTCCGCCTAGCCATGATTAAATGAACGGTAAAAAAGTAAGAGCGAAGCGAGGGTGACTTATTTAGGCAGGAATATACAGTATATGACAGCAACACTCATGACAATGTCAATCATGTTACGTTATTATTAAAATGTTTCCTTTTCTTTTTCATTACTTCTTTAACACACTACTTCTCCGCTCTGGCGCTGGTATTTTGCTATATATATATATGAATGACCTCCAAAGAGCTGAGACTTTTGATATCATGAACGTGTGTACAAAACTGGGGTCTCCTGCCCAGCAAAAGTTGAGCAGCCAGCGCCGTGCATAGCTGTGCCGCCTTTGAGACGCTGACTGCGCTTCTGCCTTAAGTCAAAGTGAGCACTTTTAATTTTTTTCTTCCTCCCCCTGCGCTATAGCCCAGACAAGTGCAAACAAGGGACCCCTTTTCTACACCACGGCAAAATAATATTAAGGCGATTCACACTTTCTTTGCACGATCACGATTATGAGGTCCTAAGCTCGGATTATGAAGACACGCATACGAGTGGAGGACTGACAGTGCCATCACAGCCAATTAATGGCGGGGACGTCTCACCAGTCTACACAAGACCCACCGCGACTGTCCCCAAAAGGCAATCATAACGTCAGCGAACACATCTCTCTATACTATATAAAAGAAAAGGCAACTTTCCTTTCTTTACACCTTTTTTCCTTTTATCCCAAACCAAAGCCTTTCTCTCTTAACACTGCAGAGGACACAAAAATAATTTTCTTTAATTGCCGGTAAGGCACATTACCAGAGGCATAAATTTGAACGTTCACATAGAAAATGTAATTTCTATACCACAGCCGTCATGTAGCGCCTTTCAAAAGGGATCTACTACCGAGAGATGATCCATATACATTTTAGCTGCTGTTAGTTACTTACCTGTTGTGTTACACAGTCTTTAAAATGTAGTTTACCAAACCACTCCAGTAGTGCTCAATGTACCTGTACTTCTTAAAATGTTAATGTTTTACTGTTTAATAACTTATAGACTATATTTTATTATTTTTCCCTTGCACTCAGTGACCAAAGCTACACACACACATATAGACACATACAAACATACACACAAGTATATGTATGTGTGTATATATATGTATGTATGTGTATATATATATATATATATATACACACACACACACATACATACATACACACATATATATAATTTGTGTGTGTATGTATGTATGTGTGTGTATATATGATGTAGATAGGTATGTATATATATATATATTTATGTGTATATGTGTATATGTAGATATGTATATAGATATGTAGATATGAAGATATGTATGTGTATATATATATATATATATATATATATGTGTGTGTATGTGAGTATGTGTGTATGTGTGTGTGTGTATATATATGACAGCAGCAATCCAAGCTGTGAGAAAACAGTAAAAAGGAGGCGTGTCAGACGTTGTGGTACATTTTCTGATGCAGCTACCGAAAACAACTTCGTGACGCTGCCACCAAATACACAAAACAATTACTTTGACAATCATGTTACATTATTTTTAAAATGTTTCCTTTTCTTTTTCATAACTTCTTTAACACATGACATCGCTGCAAAGCGCGGGTATTTTGCTATATATATATATCACAGCGACACTCATAACAGTGACAAAACAATTACATTGACAATCATGTTACGTTATTTTCAAAATGTTTCCTTTTCTTTTTCTTTCCTTCTTTAACACACTACTTCTCCGCTGCCAAGCGCGGGTATTTTGCTATATATATATAGATAGATAGAGATATATATATATATAGATAGATATGAGAACAACATATATATATATATACTGCTCAAAAAAATTAAAGGAACACTTTTTAATCAGAGTATAGCATAAAGTCAATGAAACTTCTGGGATATTGATTTGGTCAGTTAAGTAGCAGAGGGGGTTGTTAATCAGTTTCAGCTGGTTTGCTGTTAATGAAATTAACAACAGATGCACTAGAGGGGCAACAATGAGATGACCCCCAAAACAGGAATGGTTTAACAGGTGGAGGCCACTGACATTTTTCCCACCTCATCTTTTCTGACTGTTTTTTTTCACTAGTTTTGCATTTCGCTGCAGTCAGTGTCACTACTGGTAGCATGAGGCGAAACCTGGACCCTACAGAGGTTTCACAGGAAATCCAACTTCTCCAGGATGGCACATCAATGTGTGTCATTGCCAGAAGGTTTGCAGTGTCTCCCAGCACTGTCTCAATGGCATGGAGGAGATTCCAGGAGACAGGCAGTTAGTCTAGGAGAGCTGGACAGGACCATAGAAGGTCCTTAACCCATCAGCAGGACTGGTATCTGCTCCTTTGGGCAAGGACAAACAGGATGAGCATTTCCAGAGCTCTACAAAATGACCTCCAGCAGGCCACTGGTGTGAATGTCTCTGACCAAACAATCAGAAACAGATTTCTTGTGGGTGGTCTGAGGGCCCAACGTCCTCTAGTGGGCCCTGTGCTCACAACCCAGCGCAGTGGAGCTCGATCGGCATTTACTATAGAATACCAGAATTGTCAGGTCCACCAATGGCACCCTGTGTTTTTCACAGATGAGAGCAGGTTCACCCTGAGCACATGTGACAGACGTTGAAGGGTCTGCAGAAGCCATGGAGAATGTTATGCTGTCTGTAACATCATTCGGCATGACCAGTTTGGTGGTGGGTCAGTGATGGTCTGGGGAGGCATATCCATGGAGGGACGCACAGACTTCTACAAGCTAGACAAAGACACCTTGACTGCCATTAGGTATCAGGATGAAATCCTTGAACCCATTGTCAGACCCTACGCTGGTGCAGTTGGTCCTGGTTTCCTCCTAATGCACGACAATGCCCGGCCTCATGTGGCAAGAGTATGCAGGCAGTACCTGGAGGATGAAGGAATTGAAACAACTGAATGGCCTTCACGATCCCCTGACTTAAACCCAATAGAACATCTGTGGGACATTATGTTTCGGTCCATTAGGCGCCAGGTTGCTCCTCAGACTGTACAACAGCTCAGGGATGCCCTCATACAGATCTGGGAGGAAATGCCACAAGACACCATCCGTTGTCTCATTAGGAGCATGCCCCAACATTGTCAAGCATGCATAGAAGCTTGTGGGGGCCACACAAGATACTAAAAAGCATTTTGAGTAGCAGAAATTAAGTTTTTGAAAAATGGACTAGCCTGCCACATCTTCATTTCACTCTGATTTTAGGGTGTCTACACAATTGAGCCCTCTGTAGGCAGAAAACTTTTATTTCCATTAAAAGACTTGGCATCCTTTTGTTCCTAAGACATTGCCCTGTCGTTATTTGTATAGATATCCAACTTCATATTGAGATCTGATGTATCTAATGTGTTTCTTTAAAGTGTTCCTTTAATTTTGTGAGCAGTGTATATATATATATATATATATATATATATATATATATATATATATATATATATATATATATATATATATATAGATAGATAGATAGATATGAGAACAACACTCATATCAATGACAAAACAATTACATTAACAATCATATTACATTATTTAAAAAATTTTTCCTTTTTTTCTCTTTCCTTCTTTAACACACTACTTCTCCGCTGCGAAGCGCGGGTATTCTGCTAGTCTATACTAATAAAAGGCAAAGCCCTCACTGACTCACTCACTGACTGACTCACTCACTCACTCACTCACTCATCACTAATTCTCCAACTTCCTGTGTAGGTAGAGGGCTGAAATTTGGCAGGCTTATTCCTTACCGTTTACTTACAAAAGTTAAGTAGGTTTCATTTCGAAATTCTACACGTAACGGTCATAACGGTCGACAACGTCCCCCATGTTGAACTTTATTATTTATGGCCCCATCTTCATGAAATTTGGTAGGCGGCTTCCCTGCGCTAACCAAAACCGATGTACTGCTACTTATTTCGGTGGTATGACGCCACTGTCAGCTGCCATATTGAACTTTCCAACGTCACTAATTCTCCAACTTCCCGTGTAGGTAGAAGGCTGAAATTTGGTACTTATTTCAGTGGTATGATGCCACTGTCGGCCGCCATATTGAAATTTTCAAGGGTCTTTGTTACTTACGAGCCCATCTTGAAGAAATCTGGTAAGCGGGTTCCCAACGCTAACTGAATCCTACTTATGTACATATATACGTCCATAGGTTGCAGCTCGGTCAACGTGTGAGGCGCCGTTGGGTCCCCCATCCCAACGCCTCCCACGTTGTTGGCTGCCTGCCTATATAAAGCTGTCCATAGCTCCAGTCTCTACATTCCCTTCCTTGCTTCGCCACGGGATTCACATCTCCCTGCTGATAACTACAGCCTTTTTATTTAATCCACGGCTTCTCCACTGTTTTATTGCTCATTTATTACGATTATACTGTAGTTATTGTTTAGGTATTTTAGACTTACTTTACATTGTTCAGGTACCCATTTCCTTTATCATTCCAACCGTTCCCCATTAACATGTCTATCGAGGTGATCACCATCGATCAAAGAACTGTCACTTACTGAGTGGTTTCCATGCTCAGAGATGGCACCTGCCTTTTCCATTCTCTTTGTTACATATTGCACGGCCATATCAGGCTCACTCTTGATATTCGGAGGAACATTGTGTCTTATGTATTGAATGACTGGGACAGGTTCAAGGTGTGGACTGATGACGGTACAGGAGATAATTATACTACACAGGAGCACTATAAGAGTGAAATGCTTAAGTCCTTCACCTATGCATCTGCATTTGAGTTGATGGCTGCTGCTGAATTGTTCGGTTGTCGCTTTCAAGTGTACCGAAATGGCCAAATATTTTACACCTTTCGACAACTGCCAATGCCTCTTAAACATCTTAGATTGACAGGTGACGATTTCAGTAGTGGACACTTTGATGTTTATGAATGTTTAAACTCTCAAAAGCTGGATGCGAAGTTATCGATGAAACCGGTTGTATACTTACAACGCTTGACAGATGCCGAATGTCTCTTCAACATAAGTCCTACAAATACTGTCGTAATTGAAGCAAACCATGAAACTCAAACCAATTATGACAGCAGCAATCCAAGCTGTGAGATTTGAAACAAGATTACTGTTCACATGGCCAACTCTACGTTGCATGCTCAAGAGTAAGCTCAGCGCACAGCTTGGTCATATTACAACCGGGGCCGAACTCACAATGTGGTATACAAAGAGATCCTTAACAAATAATTATTGGTATATTTTCCCTCAGTTTAAAAAGGTTTAATTTTCTTCTTAATAAAAATATTCAGGCAGTACTTGACTGCTGCAAAGCACGGGTATTTTGCTAGTTCAGCAATATGGCCAACACATGCAAAGTACATGCTTTTTACTAAAATCTTGTTAAATAGTTACTTTACTAAATATTTACATCATAAACAGTACATCAAAGCCTCATAGAAGTCACTTTTTCTTTTGAAGATGAGATTCTTGACCAATGAATGAGGAGGAAAAGCAAAGAAAAGACAGCCCCACAAGGCTTTGGTTTATTGTTCCAGAAGTATACACTTTAAAAATCTTTTAGCAAAAAAGGATGTGTTTTGCATGCTTTATGCCTGTAGTACTAGAGTGTTCTTATGGGTGTAATGACAAATCAAGCAAAATGGCACATTTTATTGGCTAACTAAAAAGATTGCAATATGCAAGCTTTCGAGGCAACTCGGGCCCCTGCCTCAAATGCTTGCATATTGTAATCTTTTTGGTTAGCCAATAAAAGGTGTCATTTTGCTTGACTTCTCATTACATGTTTTGTACATAAGACTGGACAACTAACTTGTGGATTTTACAAGCGTAACATGAGATTTTTTTTCTTGAACGTTTTTCACATTGTTTGCCACTGTGCAGCATTGGTTGTTTCTCTCCTAATTATTTTTGGGTAGAGTATTCCTTTAAATAAATTAATAATGCGGTGAAAGAGTCATTTTGTATTTGTTCTCTTAAACGTGTTCCAAATTATGTAGTCCAGATCTGAGAGGGTGGGTGTAGCCTATTGGTAGGGGCGTAGCCATCTGGAGAAGTCGGCTATTAATGCAGAATAGGATGAAAGAGGTCGTGTGGAAAGAGCACACACCTGAAGCACTTCAGAGGTGACTCTACACTGTCAAGTCAAGTTGGGGAGCATGCACTGGTACAGTGCATTGCCGCACCCACTACACAACCAAACAATGGCCTGGTCCAGCCACTCGGGTCCCCAACAATGAGGATCTTATGAGTCGGATCACCCTCGGGTAAACGCGCCACATGGCTGTAGTGCCATAACTGACGCACCTTCACAATGCAGGTAATGTGCCTCATTCGGGACTCCATGAGCAACCACTCATTCAACACAAAGTCAAACCAACAGTACCAAAGGATTTTCAGGAGAGACACAGTACCAAAGGAGTCCAGTTTTTGTCTCAGTTCACTGGATAGCGTCCATGTCTCGCAACCATATAGCAAGACAGAAAGCACAAGGACTCTAAAGACTTGGACCTTTGTCCTTTTGCATAGATATTGGGGGCGCTATACATCCCTTTCCAGTGACCCCATGACCCCCCCATGCTCTCCCAATCTGTCTACTGACTTCATAGGAAGAGTCACCAGAGACATGAATGTCACCGCCAAGGTAAGTAAACCTCTCAACAAGGTCAGCACTCTCTCCGCAAACAGACACACTGCTGATGGCTGTGCCCAAGAGGTCATTAAAGGACTGGATCTTGGTTTTTATCCAGGACACTTGCAAGCGCAGACACTCAGACTCCTCGCTCAGTCTCTCGAGCGCCCCGATCAGAGCCTCCATTGACTCCATGAAGAGCACAGCATCGTCAGCAAAGTCAAGATCCATGAATCTTTCTTCACCAACAGATACCCCACAGCCGCTGGACCCCACGACCTTGCCCAACACCCAGTCCATACAAGCATTGAACAGAATAAGAGCAAGAACACACCCCTGACGAACTTGCGTTTGTGCTCCACGAGATTCCTCAGTGCCAGGATGTGGTTGATGGTAGACTTCTTAGGCGTAAATCCAGACTGTTCCGGTTGCTGGTAGGTGAGCAAGTGATCATGGATCTTATTGAGGAGGACCCTAGCAAGGACCTTACCCGGCACCGAGAGCAGTGTTATCCCACTGTAGTTGATGCAATCCAGACAATCACCCTTCCCGTTTTCCAGTCAGTTGGGATGATGCCAGTCTCCCAAATGGAAGCAAAGATTGCCTGCAATGCCAGGAGGACAGCCTTACCACCAGCCTGGAGAAGTTCACCCCGGATACCACAGATCCCTGCAGCATCAACCCCCCGCTGGTTAATCACCTGTGCAATCTTAGTGAGATTGGGTGGTTCACAGCTAATTGGAGGATCAGCCTCAAGAACCGTGAACCCAGAGATATCCAACGTCCTAGCCAGAGGATCAACTTTGAACAAATGCTCAAACTAGCCAGCCCAGCGGGTCACAACTGCAGTGTCATCCATAATGACCGTACCATCAGTCGCCCTGACTGCAACTCTCCGAGGAACAGATAAAGATGTACGTAATGCTTCGATTCCTCTGTAAGCAGGACGTGGGTCGCTAGACTACAGATGGTGTGTCACTTGCTTACAGATTCCTCTAATAAACGCCTCTTTATCTGCCCTCAGAGCTCTCGCAGCCTTCCTTCTCAGTTCCTGGTACAAACCAGAGTTGCCATTGAGCCGTGTGCTGCGACAACTCTCAATGATATCCAGGGTGCCCTGCGAGATGAAACACCTCCTTCTGGGAACACCGGTGACACCAACACAACCCTCAGCAACCTTCAGGGTCTTGTCACAGAAGGTCTCCCAGATCACATGATTGGCAGCCGTACCCAAATCTGCAAGTTCCTCACACAAACTGCGTGCAAACTCTACACTGTGAGGGTCTATTAACCTAGTTCAGTGGCTGCCACTGAGTCCCAGGTAGGATCTTGTGTAGGTGCCAAATCTAATGGACTGGCGTCCTGATTGGTATGGAGAGTGAATCCTTACCCAGCTGGAAGGGCATAATGGAAGGACAATGTGAAGTAAGCTCCAGCCCAGCCGGGATTGGCAACAATTCTTATCCTAGTTAGGGTAAAAAGGTAATGGTTGATTAGGCAACCATGGATGCCAGAGGTAGCTCACTCCCCCACACAATAGGTGGCAGTGTCCCTTCAAGCTGGTCCCAGTTAGGACTCCCTCAGGGTTTCAAGGGAGTAGAGTGTAGAAGAGCTTATTGGGATCCTTGGGTGCTACAAGATGGCACTGTCGGGGGAAGACTGCCATGGCATCCACATGACCTGGAAGTCCCCTGGATGACCATGCTGTGATACCAGAAACATTCACAGCTTTGCTTTAAAAGAAGCCCAGTGCATCTCCTCAAGGAGTCAGAGTTGGGAGGCAACAGGCAAAACTCACTTGGAAGAAGAAAGTGTGAAGGGCACCGCACAGGAATTTTACTTTGCTGGGATGCACAGAGTATGGAAGTAAAAATAATTTTATCACAGTCAAGCCAGACTAAAATATTGATTGTGGCAGTCATGTTAATAAATGTAAATATAAATCAATATTTTGAAGGAATACATATGGAAAATGTGTTGCTTACAATAAAATGTTTAAAAGCTCATTTACAGATGATCTCTTTATTATTTAAGTGGAATGAAAACATATTTTGTGGCTTGTGGTGCATTGTCAGCTAATGCTGATCCTTACATTTAAAGAGGCTGAGCCACAATGAAACAGGAAATGGATATCCAAAAGCTGATGGCTCTGGATATGCTACAGGGTGGGAAATTCTGATGCTCTCAGACTGTGCAGCCTGTGTGGGAGTTCCAAGCGCAGGAATGCAGTCGGCTGTGCTGCTCAGAGTGAGCACCATCTCTGCAATCCTGGGCCTGAGCCCATGGGAAACTGCGGCCAGATGTTGTCTTTGCTATGCAGGCTTTTCAATTTAATACGAAGACACAACCCTAAGAGTCCCTGAAAGGACCACACCCTGAAAACTTAAAATTGATAAAAGAAAGAACAATAAGAATGCCCAGCACATTATGTATAAGTCTGTTTTGAGGAATCTATCAAACTCGCTTTCTACGGCTAAATCCAGTGCCTGTGCCGATGCTGTTGTTTCAAAAAAGAGTGGAGATGAAGTGATGGTAAAGCCACCATGCTGCGGGTTCAGAAAATATTCAGATTCCTTGACTTTCTGCATACTTTACTGTGTTGTAGATTTAATGTTAAATGGATACATTTTCTATTTTTGACTATCAATCCGAACTTGATAACTCATAATGACAAACTGAAAACATGTTTCAGAAAGGCTAGTAGATTTATTAAATATCAAAAACTGAAATCTCTCATTTATGTAAGTATTCTTTGTAGAAGCCCCTTTGGCAGCAATTATAGCTTTGAGACCTCATGAGGAAGTCTCTAAAATTTTGCTCACTGGGATTTGTGCAGCTTATTCCATTTTTCTTGGCAGATCTTGCAAAGCTCCATTAGAATGGATGGGGCACTTAAAGTGCCTTCTTCGGGTCTCTCCAATGATATTGTATGGGGTTTAAGTCTGGGCTTTGTCTGAGCCACTCAAGGATAGCCAAGACACTTGCCCAAAAGCCACAACAGTTTTGACTTGGCTATATGCTTGGGGTCATTGCCATGCTAAAAAGTGAACAGTCAGCCCAGTCTAAGGTTGTATGTACTCTTTAACAGGTTTTCTTCAAGGGTGTCTCTGTATTTAGCTGCATTAACACTTCTCTCAGTTCTGACCACTATCCTTGTCCCTGCTGCTGTGAAGCACTCCCATAGCATGATGCTGCCACCACCATGATTCTCCATATGGATGGTAGTAGGCAGGTGGTGAGCAGTGCCTGGTTTTCTCGAGACATAGCACCTGTAGATCTACCCAAAGAATTCTATGTATGTTTCATCAGACCAGATTACCTTTTTCCCCAACAGAGCAAGATGCAGAAGACAGGACGATATGGAAGAAGATGATCTGCTGTGGCAAGCCCTAATGAGAGAAGCTGAAAAAAGAAGAAGTACAAGCAAGCTGTCATGTGCCTTTTGCTCAAGAGTGGCTTCCGTCTATCAATCTACTATAAACGCCAGATTGATGGAGTTGTCCTGAGATGGTTGTCCTTCTGACAGGTTCTCTAACCTCAGCAGAGAACTTCTGAAGCTCTGTTAGAATGACCCCTCTTACTGATACCCTTCTTGCCCAGTTACTGAGTTTGGCAGGATGACCAACTCTAGAAAGAGTCCAAGTGGTTAAAAACTTCTCCCATTTTGCAATTATTGACACCACTGTACTTCTAGGAAAACTCAAAACTTTGCACACGGTTCTATACCCTTGAAATGATCAATAACTTGCCACAGTTTGAATCAGATGTCTATAGAAAGTTCCTTGGCAGTATGAATTGTGGGACCTTATATACTCAGGTGTGTGCTTTCTAAACGACATCCGATTAGTTCAATTTGCTACACATAAACCTCAATTAAGTTCCAGACACATGTCGAGAATAATTAAATCAAAGAGGATGCACTTGACCACAATTTGAAATGTAACAGCAAAGAGTCTGAATACTTATAGGAATTAGATTTCAGTTTTTTATTTTTTAAAATATACTTGCAAGCTTTTTTGAAAATGTGTTTTCACTTTGTCATTATGGGCTACTGAGTGTAGATTAAGGGTAAAAATAGGAAATTTATCAATTTAAAATGAAATCTACAACACAATTATGGGTGCAGAAAGTGAAGGGGTCTGGATACTTTCTGAATCCCCTGGCATACACACAGACAGTTTTCATATTGCTTTATTAATGCTGTAACTAGTACTGGTGGGTAAAATGAATTTACTAGGAATATTTTTCAAAAACACAGGCTGTTAGAAGGTTCCTTTTTACTGAAATATAGAAAAAATATAAGTGTGAATCTGATGCAAAATAAACAGAAATGTATTACAATATACAATTTACAAGATTTATGATAGTTTTAACAAAGTCAAAAAAGGCTGGTGAGAAACTTATAAAAAAAAAGGACAGTAGTAATACTATGGTAAAGACACTGACAGCTGTTCTTGAAACATATCACGTAGTGTTTTCAGATCAAATCAGAGCTTGCAAAATCTTCAGGGTCTGACAATGTGTTCACTGTAACAAAAGAAATAAATTAAAAATAAACTTATTTAATGAAGCTGAGAAGTAAGTGACAATCTATTCAGGGTGAGAGCCTGCCTGCCTAAGCCCTGACTTACCCTCAACCCTGAATATTTAAAATAAAGTGAAATGGATTTTTTTTCTAAAACTACATATGCTTATCAAAGTAATAAACAAAACTTGCCAACTACTGCACCCTAGTGGCTATACTTAGACACAGCAAAACAGGAAGCAGACTTTCTCATCTTAACTGCCCAAACCTAACCAAGGCTTTGAAGGAAGATAGATAGATAGATAGATAGATAGATAGATAGATAGATAGATAGATAGATAGATAGATAGATAGATAGATAGATAGATAGATAGATAGATAGATAGATAAACTATTTGTCCCCAAAACAAATTTAGCCTTTTACAAAATATCTTTAAATAAATACATAAATTAGACAGCTGACAACAAGGGTGCAGTCATTTCAAGATATTCATCACAGTAGTGCTGCACTGCCTCATAACTAATAAAGGAATTACTTTTAACTTAAACTTAAGGAGATTTGAAACAAACAGAAACTCTGAACTCAAAAACCGATCCCATTAGGAGGAATAAACTCAAAAGATCAAGCAGGCCAGCACCAGTAATTCTGAGGTGTGTGTCAAAGCAGGCTATAAAGATTTGCAATATTTATTTTGCATAATTCCTGCAGGGCAGTTGTATCACTGCAATGATCAAAGCAACAGGTTCAGCTCTTAATACTCTTTATTTAATTCTTCCTCAGTTATATTTTGCACAAATGACAAAGAAGCATTCAGTTTCTGACACTAATGCAAAGTTACTCATCAGGACATGGTTGATCTTCAGTTTTGACCTTTATGCTCAGCAGTTCTTATGCAAAATGAAAAAATGAACTACCTGGTTTGCTTACGTCAAAGAAAGTTCCTTTAGCTTGTGAAATATGATTATTATTCTACAGTGTGTGTGGGGGAGCTCATTGCTCCACTCTTTGCCACAGGTCCATGCCTTCATTTTGTTACAGTTTCTCCTGTTATGTCTCACTTCTGATAGCAATATAACAGAATAATTGCAGGTCTGTCTTCTCCTAAACCTAAACCAACACTTGCAATGTCTGAAAGACTTGCCCTGTTCGACAGTGGAAAATGAGTGACTTAGCCTGGCAAGCCAGAAAGCCTCACTATGAGTGACTTAATATTTGTGGTCCATACAACTGGAAGGGTATTAATGCCGGATGGACAGACATCTTATCACTTATATATATATATATATATATATAAAGAGAGAGAGAGAGAGAGAGAGAGAGAGCAATGAGAGAGTGAGAGAAAGCTGTAACAATACACAATGTGTAAAAAGTGAAGGGGTCTGAATACTTCCTGAAGGCATGTAAATAGCACTTTTTCATTGCTTTGAAGTAAATGTATTAATGTAAGTGAGACTACATGCTATACTACAAACATATAATATTCAACTTGGATGTAATGTAAATATGATTTAAAATCTGAAAAATGCAAGCATTTTTTATGGTTCTTCTGCCTCCCACCCCAAATGCTAAATGCAAAACTGCGTCCATGACTCTACATTGGTATAAAAAACAACAGTAGAATGTGATGTAAAAGTCCCTTACACATATATGCTGCCCACAATGGCACAGAGAGAATACATTTTTCCTGAAACAAAATTAATTTAGATGATTACACTTGTTTATTGGAATAATAATAACACTAGAATGACTTTAGTGCAACGTTAGCTTGATGATTCCTAATCTTGCTTTAATATAAATTTGACTGACTGGCAGAGAGCATCCAGGAGTAAATGAGGGACTGTGTCTCTTAAAGACTGTAAGATGTGTTTATGTTCTGCTTTTTACCTGACATGTTACTGTCATTTTGTGCCATTGTGGCCTGCCATTTTTTTACTTCTTGGTGGTACAATGAGTGTGTGTGTGTGTGTGTGTGTATATGTGTTTCTGTGGGTGAGGTTGGAGGGGCGGGATGTCTATGCTATAGAAGGGTCTGACCCAATCAGTATTTGCTCCACTAGAATTTAGCCCCCAATCAAATCGATCTGATGAGCCCTGTCTTACAAGGAACGTCAGATCTAATGGTTGATAAGCTTTAAACAAAATTTGTAGTACGAATTGTACTCAACACCAGACACCAATAATGTTTGAACAATTCGAGAATAATATATAAAATCTAAAATAGAGTGGGTACTATTTGGAGCTGGTTCCTGCCATGGTTCTGGCAAAGTAATGAAAAATAGATAAAGAAAATGTATGAATAAACTAATTTAAGGATGGTCACAAATAATCTAGGATTTATTACATTTTTAAAAATGATTCAAAGTTCACTTACCTTTTTCACCACTCGGTGTATCTTTACACCATAAAGAGCACGTGTGTGGTAAAGCATGTTAGGGGTCCATGGTGGGGTGTGTTTTTAAATGCAGTGAGGCAACACAGACCTTGTGAGTGTAGATCTATGGGAGAATGAGAGAAAAGCTGTGTGGCTGGGTGATCTTGATAAGGAAGTTTGTTAATTGCGTTTAACTTGCATGCAGAGCAGTTAATGCAGCAGTCTCTCATTGAGGCTTCCAGGGTCGTTGGGCAAGCATTTGCACCCAACAGAGTATAAAGGAGCCTGAGTGAGATAGAGAGGGAGACAAAATTAAGAAAAAATGGAGGTAATGTAAGATGGAGGTAAAATCAAGTAAAAGGCAATGTCAGGGTTAGGGTGGTGCAGTTATAGCTGAAAGGAAGCAAGGGGGTTAGGAAAGCCCTAGGGAGAGCAATGACACTCCACTGGAAGGGTCGCTCATTATGCAGAGGGATGGCAGTCAGACAAGGGAGCAGGGCTTGCAGGGTCCCACTTATCCCGAGTTATGGAGGTGAGGCACAAGCTGAAGAGGGTTTTATTGGCGTGATTCTGCCAGCTGTGCAGAGGAAACGAGTTTGAGAAAGGAGACACTGGAGCATGTTGCTTAAAAGAAACTGATCCTGATTGTGTTTTAAATCTTGATTTTAACCTGTTTAATGCATTATTTATTTATTTGGATTTTAATCTCCACATGGACGCAAGGATTATTTATATCTTAATTGAATACAGCTCTGCATTTTAATTTGGACACTGTTGTTAATAAAATTTGCACAATGCTTGCTTGTCTGTCCTCACTGTACTAGTCTGGGCCGAAGAAAAAAAAAAAAAACAGATTGTGGGCTTTGTAGTAAGTAGTGTGCAACTTTCCATGAAAAAGTCTGAAGGGGACTGACAAGTTACTGCATTCATACACTAGTTTTTAGGGTAAGAACCCAAGGAGGAAAGGTCATCTCAGGCCAGATACGGGGTTAAGTGTTTGTTGACCAACCAGTGGCCTTCATAAAAACAATAAAACAGGGGCCAAGAGAATAGGCTTGTGGAAAGCATTAGATAAAGAATATCCCTGACACCCTCGAATTAAGAGTGAAGGTGACCCTCTTACAGATCCTCTGGACATTTTTGGAAGTGGAGTTCATTTTGACCTCAAAGTAACTATTCTAAGAAGACAAAATTACATTCTAGAATTCCTTACAGGTTATGCTGAGGTCTCAAAACATGTTTTACTCACACAAATATAGCTGCACACTTATTCATTCCATAGACTGGATCAAGACAGTGCAGCACACTCTAACAGCTAAAGTTAAAATAAATAATATATGGGAATATAACTCCCAAAATGACACAGAAATTTGTAAGAAAGAATGATAAAAAATAAACTTTTTAAATGTAATTAAACAAAATCTGAAATTCACAACATAAACAAATATTAAGCATTCCAGACTGGAGAAAGATGACAAAAAGGGCAGTCACTCTCACCACAGTATAAGCTGAATCTGTTTATTAAAAAGTAATTTAAACTACTTAGACTATTTAAACTTTATATCAAGCATTTAAACAAAAACAATACTTTCAATCAGTGAAACAAACACACACATATATATATTGTAAATGATGGCCGGCGGCCTAACCGACCAAGATGCCCAAGAAGTGGAATAATGCAGGAAGGTAGCCTTTATAGGGCACTGCTTCCTCCAGAACGCTAGATGTCAGTTACCCTGGATTGCAGTGGTGCCCTGGATTCCCACAGGGCACTATGGGACTTGGAGTGTTTTTTTTTTATCTCAGCCCTATTGAGTTCCGTGGGTGCTGCCAGAGGGTGCTGTAAAAATGGAGGAGCCATGTAGCATGGGGTTTCCGTCTAACCCGGAAATGCTTACAGACCACGTGGGCAGAAGAACAGAAGTACTTCCAGGTAAAAGGACTTGCGAGCCTTACAGTGACGAGCGACGTGGATGACAAAGATTGTGGAGGAGGAGTGGAGACAGACAGAAAGAAAGAAAAAAGAAACAAAGAAAGAAAAAGTGTGTATTATATTAGTTGGTACTTGTGTACTGTGCTGTGAAGTGGGTAACAAGAAAAAATTTTTTATATATATATATATATATATATGTCACACACGCATGGGAGGCAGCTAAAGGGCTCAGTGAAGGCAGTTCTGAGCCATGCGGGATGTGGCAGAGCGCACTAACTCTCTTTCTCACTTCCCTGTAGACCTAACCCGGGAGGTTCCACCTGTCTCTCTGGACGTCACTTCTGGGACCGAGCCAATGGAGACAGACCTTGCCAGCTCCGGCCCCCCTGATGTCACATCCGGGACTAAACCAATGAACGATGAACACGTGCCCGACCCTTATGACCTCACTTCCTGTCTCCCCCTTTAAAAGCCTTCCCTTTTCCCTTCTGTGTCAGTCTTGTTTTGGACTCTGTTGTAAGCACTTCAGTGCTGGTATTTAAAGGAAAAACGAAGTTGCAGCCAGGATACCGAATTACATGGGTGGCTGCCCCAAACCTTTTTCTGTCTTTGTCTCGTTTTGTGACAGTGGCGTAGTCGGCAGGATGGAGAAGTCCCAGAAGGGAAGGGGACAGGACCTGCAAAACACCCAGGTGGGGCGTGCGGGGCGAGTATTCAGGCGGGGAGGGTGCCCGTGGTTGGCGAGACCGGTGCGGGCTCCGCTCCCAGCACGCAGAACTAGGCCATCTAGAGGGCCAGGGAGTGTGCGGGTGGGGCTCACCGAGTGGGCTGCCCTGGAGGGGGAGACAAGAGGGACTCAGTATGCTCTCTTGGGGAGAGTGCCTGCCCCCAGTGAAACCACAGCCCCTTTACCTCCTTGGGGTGCCCCAGACTGGCAGGTGAGTAAAATAACGAAGTGGAGGTTGGACCCTGAGAGGCCGACCAGTAAACAAGCCTGGTCCTTATGGGCAAAAGTATGGCAGTGGCTACGGCCCTTGGAAAACAAGCCCTACCAGGTCATTGAGCAGGTAGCGTGCTATCTGCTCCTGAAAGCACTTCCCAGGGCTTCACCCAGCCGGTCTGGGGCGTGCAGTTTGAACATGTCAGGGCTCATAGAGCTTCTGGAAACACAGAGGGCGGCCTCACACTCTGGGAGAGCAGAACCGTCCTTCTGCCAAACTCAGCCGGGGTATGTCCCAAGACCTAGCCCCTCCCTGTATAACCCGGAGCTTGCATGGCGTCCGGCGCTGGCACGCAAAACCGCTTGGAGGCGAGGAGGAATGCAGGTGGAGGGGAGGAGGGCTTGGTGTGCTCTGACAAACCCGTTGGCGGTCCCGCATACAGGCGTGGTGATCGTTAACGGGTTTAAAACTTCGCTCTGCTCGATTCCGGCAGCAACATTTCCATTGTTGCCCGCCGTTTGTGCTACCGCGACAATGGCTAAAATTCAAGACCAGTATAACCTGTGTCCACGGGAAACCAGCTGGTACAGCACCGCCGCTTGTGTCATTAGCTACGGAGGATCAGTCCAGAAAGTAACCGTGGCAATCCTTCCTGATCCTCCACACCCGGTGATACTAGGGCGGGACTGGTCTGACATTAAAAGCGGTGAGACACATACCACTCCGGGGTTAAGTTGGGCCTCGTTATGGGCGGAGATGAACCGTCTCAAGCTGCCTCCACGCCGTGTAATCAGCCGGCAGAGAGAGGTGAAGCAGCCGTCCTGGCTGGCGTGGCAACTCCGGGCGTCGCAGGCTGACCGTCATCCACCAACGCCGCGGGGCGGGAGGAAACCACGCCCATTGAGGTCGGCGCTGACCCTCTCTCCGTGTTGCGGTTTCAATTTAAAAGACGCCGGCTTCTTTCAAAGGGAGCAATGGAATGACGACTCCCTGAAGTTTGTAAAAAATGCAGTGGTCCTTGTCAATGGCCAGCGCACTAGTCAGTCGATGCCACAGGGCCCCTACTTTGTGTTAGATAATGACCTCCTTTACCGTGTAGCAATGCATGACGGGCAGGAGGCGAGGCTGCTGCTAGTGCAGCGTACCTTCCGGCGGCAGGTCTGCGAGCTAGCACACGCCCACCTCCTAGGTGGCCACCTGGGCACCGAAAAACTCTGGAGCGGATCAAGCTCGGTTTTACTGGCCAGGAATTAATGAGGAGGTTAGCCGCTTTTGCTTCCTGCCCGGAGTGTCAACTGCGACAGATTCCTAGGAGGGACCGTGCTCCTCTTGTTCCTATTCCCTTGATTGGCGTTCCCTTCCACAGAATCGGGTCGACCTGGTGGGACCTCTAGAGCCCTCAGCCGAGGACACAAGTACATTTTAGTCCTCGTGGATTATGCTACACGATACCCGAAGCTGTTCCGTTGCGCTCAGCTACCTCTAAAGCCATCGCGGGGAATTACTAGGGGTATTGGCGTGGGGATCCCCAAAGAAGTCTTGACAGACCAGGGGACCCCTTCACCTCGGAGACGTTCAAGGAGACTGCCAGATTACTGAAAATAAAGCATTTAAAACCTCGTGTATCATCCTCAAACCGACGGATTAGTAGAGAGGTTTAATCAAACTCTCAAGCAAATGCTACGTAAGGTGGTCAGCGAGGATGGAAGGAACTGGGATCAGCTCCTCCCCCTCGTCCTTTTTGCCTATACGGAAGTCCCACAAGCCTCCACGGGGTTCTCCCCTTTGAACTACTGTATGGGCGACAACCTCGGGGCATATTGGATATTTTGAAAGAAGGCTGGGAAGAAGAGGCTCTTCCCACCACTAACATACTGGAGTATATCGCGCAGTTCTGCGATAGATTTGGAAAGATTCGCCTGTCCTTAAAAGTCACATGGAGGAGGCTCAAGCAGCACAGGTTCGCTACTACAACCGCGCACGCCTCTTGGGAGTTCCACCCGGAGATCGGGTCATGGTCCTAGTGCCTACCTCCCACTCTAAGTTGCTTGCCCACTGGCAGGGCCCCTCTGAAGTTAAGGAGAGGAAGGGACTGGTGACTATTTGGTGAGTCAACCCAATGCGTCGGCCAAAGGAGCGGTATATCATGTGAACCTGCTGAAACCGTGGAAGGACAGGGACCCGATCCCTCCTCCGGCCAGCCCGCTCACTCTTCGCCACACACACGACCTTAACTTTGGCGCAGACTTGAGACCCAGGCAGCGGCAGGAGCTGGAAACAGTTATCCGGACCGTTCGAGAGGTAGTCAGTGAACACCCCGGAAGGACCTCTCTGATTGAGCACAACATTGTGACAGAGCCCGGGGTTGTTGTCCGAGAACGCCTGTACCGTCTTCCCGAGGCAAAAAAGGCTGAAGTGGAGCTTGAGATCAAGCGCATGCTGGAACTAGGTGTAATTGAGGAGAGTTATAGTCCCTGGTCCAGCCCCATTGTGCTCGTCGGTAAGCCTGGCGGAGTTGGAGGTTCTGCAATGACTTCCGTCGGCAACCAAGTCTCCCAATTTGATGCCTATCCAATGCCACGTGGGCGACCTCCTCGAGAGGCTTGGACAGGCTCAATACCTGACCACACTTGACATGACAAAGGGTACTGGCAGGTTCCTTTAACGGACTCCAAGGAAAAACGCGTTTAGTACCCCTAGCGGACACTGGCAGTATCGTGTCCTTCCATTTGGGTTACACGGGGCTCCAGCAACCTTTCAGCGTCTGGTGGACAAAGTGCTTCGGCCTCATAACTCATACAGTGCTGCCTACCTAGATGGCGTGGTCATCTATTCCAGCACATGGAAGGAACACCTACAGCATGTCCAAGCGGTATTACGGACACTTGGTGAGGCGGGCTCGGATTAATCCCAAGAAATGTTTCTTTGGATTAAGCGAGGCCAAATATTTAGGCTACCTGGTGGGTCGGGTACCGTAAGGCCACAGTGCTCCAAAATTGATGCCATTCTGAAATGGCCCGTCCATGAACCAAGCGGCAGGTCCAAGCCTTTCGGGTTAGCGGGTACTACCGCCGGTTTGTACCCGGTTTTGAGAGCGGCCCTTGACTGATTTAACAAAGAAGAGGGCCCGAACATTGTGGTATGGACTGCAAAAACAGACACTGCATTTGGTGACTTGAAGAAGGCCCTTACGTCCGCACCTATTTTGATGGCACCTAACTTTTCTTTGCCTTTCATCCTCCAGGCGGACGCTTCGGACACAGGCCTGGGAGCCGTGCTGAGCCAAAGTGTCGATGGTGTGAACACCCGTCATGTTCCTGAGCGGAAACTGTTGGACCGGAGACCAGGTATGCGGCGGTGGAGAGGGAGGCTCTGGCGATTAAATGGGCGATCACTCAGCTGAGGTACTACCTGTTGGGCCGTGAGTTCACCCTTGTCACGGACCATGCACCTCTACAGTGGATGGCCCTGCACAAGGAGTCGAATCCGCGGGTCACCCGGTGGTTTCTTGACCTGCAGCCGTACAAGTTTTCGCTCGTTCATCGTCGGGGTGCTCTCCATGCCAGCGCCGATGCTCTCTCGGGTTTACGACCTCTCGGTTAAGGTCGCCCGACCACGGGTCTGGGCTGAGGGGGCCTTGTCACACACGCCGCATGGGAGGCAGCTAAAGGGCTCGAGTGAAGGCAGTTCTGAGCCATGCGGGATGTGGCAGAGCGCACTAACTCTCTTTCTCACTTCCCTGTAGACCTAACCCGGGAGGTTCCACCTGTCTCTCTGGACGTCACTTCTGGGACCGAGCCAATGGAGACAGACCTTGCCAGCTCCGGCCCCCCTGATGTCACATCCGGGACTAAACCAATGAACGATGAACACGTGCCCGACCCTTATGACCTCACTTCCTGTCTCCCCCTTTAAAAGCCTTCCCTTTTCCCTTCTGTGTCAGTCTTGTTTTGGACTCTGTTGTAAGCACTTCAGTGCTGGTATTTAAAAGAAAACGAAGTTGCAGCCAGGATACCAAATTACATGGGTGGCTGCCCCAAACCTTTTCTGTCTTTGTCTCGTTTTGTGACAATATATATATATATATATATATATATATACACACACAGTTGAACCTCGGTTTGCGAGCATAATTCGTTCCAGAAATGTGCTCGTGGTCCAAAGCATATCAAAGTGAATTTCCCCATAAGAAATAATGGAAACTCAGATGATTCGTTCCACAACCCAAAACTATTTAAATAAAAATGATTAATACAAAATATAAAGTAAAACTACATAAAACAAATTAACCTGCACTTTACCTTTAAAAAGAATCATGGCTGGTGTGAGTGAGTTTCTAAACTCTTGTGGGATTCCACCCAACGGAATGACACGTGGAAGAGCGTCCCAAAGCAATCGCAGTCTCCCAGCGCTGTAGCAGTTCGCCGTATAAGCGTATCCAAAAAGATCGCAGACATGCTGTAAGCGCCTGCGTCGATGGGTGATACAAGGAACATTATAAAGATCCCGCTACAATAAATAATCCCGCTGTTGCTGTTTCAAGCTGAATAAAGCTGGTGTTGTTAAAGTACTGAGACTCAGCTTCGTGTTTTGGGGCACAAGACGGGGACTCACTCTTCACAGCACACACGCGCGTGCATGCGCGCGCACACACACACACACACACACAGTCACAATGCTGTAGTAAACAGTATACGCTCGTACGGCTGTTGACTATATGAGTGAGGCACGCAGACTCAGACGGAGAATAGGAGACAATTGCCCTCAAGAGAAGAGAGAGAAAGAGAGACACACGTGAGCGAGAGAGATAAGGAGAGAGAGAGACGTGCGCAGCGAGCGAGAGAGATAAGGAGAGAGAGAGAGAGAGAGAGAGAGAGAGGAACAATCTTCTCAGTTGTGATCACATGACGCTCAGCAGACAAAGTGTATCCATACTACTCGTATTGCAAGACATTGCTCGTTTATCAAGTCAAAATTTAATAAAAAATTTAGCTCGTCTTGCAAAACACTCGTAAACCAAGTTACTCGCAAACCGAGGTTCCACTGTATATGTATATGTATATATATATATATATATATATATATATATATATATATATATATATATATATATATAATTAAATATATTTTTCTACACACACACATCAATCCTCTGTTTCTCATTATGTGTTGTTAGGAACACAGTATTTTGTGGTTTGCTTACTCCTTAACATTTTTATTCTTTGTCTATAACTCTCCTCATAATGAAACTCAACTTCTGCTAGTGGCTTTTAATTAGATGGTGTAGCACCATAGAGGCCGAACAGCACGGTTATGTTGTGCCTTTTGTGGTGCTCATTGAAATGATGTGGGCACCACATGTTGGCAGTGCAGTCTGTGGCTGTACTGTTGTCTACCATTTCTCTAGACAATTGCTTTATTTCCTGTCATGTCTTACAGACAATCATTGTAGCTTGTTGAATCTAAAATGTCCCAATGTGAGTGTGTGTGTGTAAGAGGTGGACTAGTGCTTCATTCTGGGTCGGGTCCAGTCTTTCACCCAATGTAACCAGAATTGGCCTGGATGCCTGTTACTCAGACTTGATATAGTTATAGTCAGATTTTGGATGAGACTAATAGGAAAATAAAAAGTGTTATATATATTTTTTAATCAATTTTTATTGATGTCAAAGACAAATGGTAAAGCAACCAAAAAAAGGAAAGACATGCAGAAAACCCATTGGTCTGTTCTGGTGCAGAACACTTGCCGGTATATCACCCTGAGATATGTGACCATATGCTTGCTCCTGTGGTCCATTAGATGGAGCTGCTGTCATGTAATAAAATGAGTGGACCTTGCAAGTCTTTATCTTGTCGATCCACATGCTGTAGCACTGGAATATGTCAGGGCTGGCAGCAGGATTTTAGCATCAGAGTTTGGATTTTTCTACTTTAACAAATTAATCTCTAAGACATTTTTATCAATATTTTGTCCTGTATGCTTTTTATAACAAAGCCAATTTTTTTTATTCCAAAACTGTTAAATACACAATGCATAAAAGATTCGAGATAAGGGTATTCATTAAGTAGGCAAACTCTCACCTTGTTGCAATTGGGGTCTTTTTTGTTTTCCAGCAAATATGTTTTATGTGTACAGTTTAGAGGCTCTTTGTATATCACCACAAGCTTCTTCTGTGAATTATAATTTCTTTCCAAAGTACAAATTTGTCATTAGAGACAAACATCTGTAAATTGTTCTAATAAAGTGTGTATGCACACCTGGCTTTGAATGTACCCTAATGCTGGCTTGCTTCATCATGTTGCAATCTAGAATAAGTAAGGTAAAATGGCTGTCATTTTAAAAATTGACATTTTTGATCTATAGGCTTTCCTAGATACCATTTATCTTTTTATTTTTTCAAAAGATTTATCAAGTTTGTTCTATATGCATTTGATTGTCCACAGCAGTCATGACAGCTAACAGTTGATGGGTAGATGAAGCACAGTGAAGCTTCTTCCCTACTATGCTGAAACAAGATCAGCATATTTGAAAATAGTGACATCTGCTGGTTTATAGAAATCATTGCACCATGAGCTCACAAGGCCTTGCTGATCATATAGTTTCAATTGGACAGGCATACTAAGAACATTATGCGTTTTCATTTTGAACTTATAATAATCACAATATTGTTAAAATCCTATAAACATACATGTTAGTATGGGCAACAATTATATACGATAAAATAATGTTCAAATGTGATGTTCCAAAAGATGTAATTTGTTGTCATTATGAATACTGTAGCACTGTGCCACTGCTCACCTGCACTGAGTACCAATGGATTCACACTCTTTCCATTGCCGTTTTAGGCAGCTCACTATCCTTAGAAGGACCAGTCACTGTTGCCACAGTAGTTTAAATTTCTTTTGTGACTTTGGCGGGCTTGCCTTTTTTATTGACTCTCCTGTATTCGCCACTAAAGCTGATCATTTGTTTGATGGAATGCCAACCAACAGTGTATTGTGACTATTCCCAGGCTGATGCAGCTTGATAGCGCCGTTATAGAAATTTAAACAATAAGACTTAGTGCCACTACATTATAAGCCACTGCTGATTCATAATTATGTGACAGTGTTTTAATGTCAAGGGATTTTTGCTGTGAAAGATTAAAATTTTTCTATCAGTGTTTGGGAAAAAATTGCATTAAGTGGGATCGGGAAAGCGATTGTGGAACTGTGCACACATAAGGTGGTTTAGAGAATGGGCCCACAGTGTTCTAGAGTATTACTGAAACATTAGAAGATCCAGTGCAGTGGAACAGTATAGCACAGTATTGTCGAAAAACAAGCTCCACACTATCAGACTCTATATTTACTTTAATATTGTTTCTGTATAAAATATGTCCCGTAGTTTCTCATTCTCTTTCATAGCATGTGGAACAGTGCAAAGTTTCAAAGCAGTCAGAATGCTCCTGGTGCTTCAGTGATGTTTTTCGGACGTCATCAGTCTCATGGTTAAAGAAGCTTTGATGCATTGTTTTGACATAGTGTGCTTAATAAAATGAGCTTCATAGCTTTGGTGTCAAAGGTCACATTCCTAGCTACAGCCAGATGAGGAGGAATGGGGATCCACATACACTTCAGGTTAATTAAAAAAAAAAAACTTTATGCAAATTTGGTTAACAAGTTCATGCTGCATTTAAAACTAGTCACTATACCCTTGAGACAATTATAAAATTCCTGCCATGAAATGCATGAACATACAGAGTTAAGTGAAGATGAGTGGTTGAGTTTCATTGATAAGAGACATGGTGTTCTGCTTTCCATCAATGCAAACTCCTGTAGATAAGCTTCAAGAGAAGCATTTGCAAAAGCTGACTGTCTTGTAGCTGGGACACCCACGTTGTTTCTAATAAAAAGACTCGGCCCAGCAGCACTTCGAATCTGTAAGTCATCAGATTTGAAGTGATGGCTACAAACATTCGGGCTGCCACGGTGTATAACCAAATGTGATCTTTCAATGCTTTTAATGGCTTGGATCCATTTTCTCTTCTGCTTTTCATCAGTGGAAAGCTGTGAAAACACAGGTTAGAATATTTGTATTTAGTACTAGGGTGTTGTACCGTGTTAGCCATTATGAATGTAGAGAAAAGCCAAGCAAAATGACACATTTTATTGGCTAACTAAAAAGATTATTTGTATTTATAATTTGAACAAGGAGGGACACTGCAGACACTATTCTTTTACAATTCCACCACTATTTTGGCTAACCAGAAAAGAGTTTACCCTTTGACTATACCTCCAGGAAGAAAAAAATATGACAGTATAAGAAGGGCCTATGAGAGTGAAAAACTTTAAGCAAGGTGTATGCCTCACTGGACCATATGGTTTTAGTCCATCACTGAGAGGTGGGTGATCTGTGTTTATGTATTGCACTATATAACCTTACTTACGATTTGTGTTTTAAGTTACTACCTATAGACCAATGTTTTGTTGGATCTCATATCTGCTTGGGGAGATGATATTGTATATATCTTGTCACACATGTACGATTAGGAGGCAGTCAAAGAGCCTAAAGATGAGTAAAACATCGCAAGATAAGGGGTTGTCATGTGGTAGTTACCTAAACTCTCTTTTGCCAACAGAAAACAAGAGAAATAAAATCCGCAACTTCCGGGTTTCAAAATGGCCACAATGACGTCACTTCTGGCCAACATTGATGACATCACTTCCGGCACCTACAAACCACCTCACTTCCGGCTCCTCAAAATGACGTAGTTTCCGGTTCCTGTTGCCACGTCACCATTTTGCCAACCATTTCCTGTCACCTGTTTTCTGTTCTATATAACCACCATTTTGTTATAGTAAAGTGGTTCATTGTGCTTTCAAGACTTTGAATCATCGCATTTTTTTCATTATTGTCTGTACGACAATATACGGGGATGGTCCCCAAACCTTTATTTTGGTATTTGTGACTTTTTTCGACCACAATTGGCGTAGCCGGCAGGATTATTTGTTCACGATGTCCGAAGAACAAGACCTGAACACCGTTCTCTCCACGATCATGGGAGATTTACAAACCCTGAAAATTCAGATGGGGGAGACCAGGACCCAGTTGGCGGAATCGGAGGCTCGTTCTGCAGCTAGGATATGGACGGAGGTCGCTCGGTCACCACCCATTGCTCTGACAATTCTCACTGAATCTGACGACATTGAAACGTATTTTTTGATCTTCGAGCGTACCACTAAGCGGAACGCATGGCCGAGGTCGGAGTGGGCGTACCAACTGGCTCGTACCTGAAGGGAATGGCGCAGAGGGCCTATTATGATTTAACTGAGGAGCAGGCTGCTGATTATGACGCTCTCAAACTAGAGGTCTTTAAGCAATATGGCGTATCTCCAGAGCAGCAGGCAAGAGAGTGGAGGGAGTGGCAATTTGACCCTGAGAGGCCACTGAGAACCCAAGGGCTTTGAAGCCTGGGGAAAGGTCTGTCGTTGGCTACAGCCCGACATCAATAATTCACATAAGATGGCCGAGCTACTGGCGTGTGAGACCTTTGTTCATGCCTTCCCCGAACACATAGCCCAGCAAGTCCGGAAACACAATTACGATGACATGGATTCTCTAATAAAAATCCTGGAGTGTCATTGGGCGGCTTGCAAATCAGGACGATCAGAACGGTTCTCTCACCGAACCCAACAGGCACGTGGGGCAGCTCCTGAGCCCCCCTGACAAGCTCCCGAACCTGCCGTCCGTAGACGGGACAGACCAGCCAATCTTCCCCGCTGTTACAAGTGTGGGGAGGTTGGAAATTTGTCTCCTAACTGCTCTTTGAACTAATGGATTGTTCGTTGGTAAGGGGAGAAAGGTACTGTGCCACCGTGAATAACCCTTTGTAAATGACTTGCGGGTAAATGCAGACAGAGGCCATTTATCTGTTCTCATCCTCTTAGATCTGAGTGCCGCGTTTGATACCATTGATTACAATATTCTTAGAAATCGCCTTAGTCAATGGGTGGGCCTCTCTGGAAATGTCTTAAATTGGTTTGAATCTTACCTAGCAGGGAGAAAATTCTTTGTTAGCTGTGGTAATCACAACTCAAAGACGCATGATATTCTATATGGGGTTCCACAAGGCTCTATCCTAGGTCCGCTTCTTTTCTCAATCTATATGCTCCCGTTAGGTCAGATTATCTCAAGTTAGAACGTGAGCTACCACAGCTATGCTGATGACACACAGCTGTACTTATCAGTAGCACCTGATGACACCGACTCTCTCGAATCAATAACACAATGTCTTACTAGTATTTCTGAATGGATGAAGAGTAATTTTCTCAAGTTAAATAAAGAGAAAACTGAAATTGTATTGATTGGCAAAAACGGATTCAGTGAGGTTATCAGAAATAAACTTGACGCATTAGGATTAGAAGTTAAGACGGAAGTAAAAAACCTAGGGGTAACCGTTGACTGTAACCTGAATTTTAAATCACATATTCATCAGACCACTAGGACAGCATTTTTTCACTTAAGAAATATAGCAAAAGTTAGACCTCTTATATCATTGAAGGATGCTGAGAAATTAATTCACGCTTTTGTTTTTAGTCGACTAGATTACTGTAACGCACTGCTCTCAGGACTACCCAAAAAAGACATTAATCATTTGCAACGGGTGCAGAATGCAGCTGCTAGAATCCTAACTAGGAAAAGAAAATCCGAACACATTTCTCCTGTTTTGATGTCGCTACACTGGTTACCTGTGTCTTTCAGAATTGACTTTAAAATTCTGCTTATAGTTTACAAAGCCTTAAATAATCTCGCTCCATCTTATATATCGGAATGTCTGACACCCTATATTCCAAATCGTAACCTTAGATCTTCAAATGAGTGTCTCCTTAGAATTCCAAAAGCTAAACTTAAAAGAAGTGGTGAGGCGGCCTTCTGCTGTTATGCACCTAAAATCTGGAATAGCCTGCCAATAGGAATTCGCCGGGCTGATACAGTGGAGCACTTTAAAACACTGCTGAAAACACATTACTTTAACATGGCCTTTTTATAACTTCGTTTATCTTAATACTCTATATGTTCAATTCATCATAATAACTATTCATGGTGGCTCTAAAATCCGTACTGACCCCTACTCTCTCTTCTATTTCTTTTTCCGGTTTCTCTGTGGTGGCGGCCTCGCACCACCAACCTACTCAAAGCACCATGATGCCCCAGCATTGATGGACTAAAAGCCAGAAGTTCACGTGATCATCATCATCATCATCATCAAATCCATAAATACAACCATAAATACAAAGAGGACTGTTTCATTTATGTTAGGTAGATTGCCCAGAGGGGACTGGGCGGTCTCATGGCCAGGAATATCTGCAGATTTTATTTTTTTTTTCTCTGGCCGTCTGGAGTTTTTTTTTCTGTCCCCCCTGGCCATTGGACCTCATTCTTATTCTATGTTAATTAATGTTGACTTATTTTATTTTCTTACTGTGTCTCTTATTTTTCTATTCTTCATTATGTAAAGCACTTTGAGCTACATTTTTTTGTATGAAAATGTGCTATATAAATAAATGTTGTTGTTGTTGTTTGTCTCTTCCCTATACAGGTGCAGTTATTATAAATGGCAGAAAGGTAAGGGCAATGTTTGATTCTGGGAGTAACATTTCTATTGTTGCTACCCGTTTCGTTTTACCGCAACAGTGGACTAAAATAAAAACCAGTCTAAAATGTATTCACGGAGATATCTGGTATTATAAAACAGCCAGATGTATCGTGACAGTAGATGGGAATCTGAAATTAGCGGTAAAAACGTAACTGTACCGAAGAAATATTTGGGCTTAATGATGGAACAGACTGATCTGACTGCCTCCACATCATGTCCCTCAGTAGCACGGGCTGATACTAGCACCCAGTGCAAAGAAATCGATGTCCCATCGTCTTCTGTGGGAGCTAATACAGTTAACGTGGAGGACGTGGAGGCAGTAGCCCCTCCCCTTGAGGTTGCGCAAGAACCAATTCAAGCTTTAACGTCCCAATTCCTTCTAACACCCTTGTCCTTTAAAAAAGAACAGTGGAACGATGATTCCTTAAAGTTTGCTAGGGATGCTATAATGTCCACCGAGGGTTATACAACTCTGAATCCCATGCCACCCACGCCGTTCTTAAAAATGATTTGTTATTCCCGAGTGGCAGAACACGGGGGTGAAGTGCGAGCATCATTGTTAATCCCACGCACTTTTTGGCGACAAGTGTGTGAATTAGCACATGCTCACCTTCTAGGAGTCCATTTGTTCTTCGATAAAACTTTAGAGAGGATAAAACTCCGATTTTATTGGCCTGGAATTAATAAGGAGGTCCGGCAATTTTGCGCTTCTTGTCCGGAGTGTCAACTTTGCCAGATTCCCAGACGGACTCGAGCTCCTCTCGTTCCCCTTCCCCTTATTGATATCCCATTTGAAAGAATCGGAATAGACCTCGTAGGACCTTTAGAACCCTCGTTAAAAGGATTTAAATATATTTTAGTATTAGTTGATTATGCCACTCGCTTTCCAGAAGCTGTTCCTTTGCGCTCAGCTAATACAAAAATCATCGCACGGGAGTTAGTAGGGATATTCGCTCGTGATGGGATCCCCAAAGAGGTTTTACAAGACCAAGGGACTCCTTTCACTTCAGAGACGTTCAGGGAAATTGCTAAATTACTCCGTATAAAACATCTGAAAACGTCAGTCTATCATCCCCAAACTGACGGATTGGTAGAGCGTTTTAATCAAACATTAAACGTAAGGTAGTTAGCGAGGATGGAAGAAACTGGGTCAGTTGCTTCCTCTCATTTTGTTTGCATACCGGGAAGTCCCACAGATCTCTACAGGTTTCTCTCCTTTTGAGTTATTGTATGGGAGACAACCCCGAGGGCTTTTGGATATATTAAAAGAAGGATGGGAAGAGGAGGTACTCCCTACTTCAAATATTCTCGAATATATCGCGCAATTACGCGATAGACTTGAGAAAATTAGACCTATTTTAAAAGACAATTTAGAAAAAGCACAAGCAGCGCAGTCTCGTTATTATAATAGAAACACCACCATTCGGGAGTTTTTCCCGGGTGATCGTGTAATGTTGCTCGTCCCAACCTCCCATTCAAAATTGTTGGCACACTGGCAAGGTCCCTATGAAATAAAGGAAAGAAAAGGACTCATGGACTATTTGGTTAAACAACCTAATCATCGACAGAGTGAACGAGTGTATCATATAAATCTACTGAAACCGTGGAAGGACATGAACATTGATCCCTCCTCCGGACAACCTTGTTCTCTTTTCATGTCATGTACTCATCTGAATTTTGGTCCTGATTTGACATCTGAACAACGACAAGATCTCGAACAGGCTATCTTGTCTGTCCCTAAAGTTGTGGATGAGACACCCAGACGTACTGCGTTGATTGTTCATGACATCATTACGGACCCCGGAGTGATTGTCAGAGAGTGACCTTACAGGCTCCCGGAGGCAAAGAAAGCAGAAGTACTGTAGAGCTAGAAATTAGACGAATGCTGGAACTAGGGGTTATTGAAAAAAGCTATAGCCCTTGGTCTAGTCTAATTGTCCTAGTTTCTAAACCTGATGGCTCGTGGAGGTTTTGCAATGACTTCAGACGACTTAATCAGATCTCTAAGTTCGATGCGTATCCCATGCCGCGAATGGATGATTTACTTGATCGGTTAGGGAACGCTCGATTCCTAACTACTCTTGACATGACTAAAGGGTATTGGCAAGTTCCCCTAACGGACTCCACTAAAGAAAAAACGCTTTTAGTACACCCAGTGGACATTGGCAATACAAAGTGCTTCCTTTTGGTTTGCACAGGGCACCAGCTACTTTTCAACATCTGGTGGATACATTGCTTTGGCCCCACAATTCCTATAGTGCCACCTACTTGGATGACGTGGTCATTTATTCTGGCACATGGAAGGATCATGTATTGCAGGTTAAAGCAGTCCTCTCCACACTAGCATCAGCAGGGCTTCGGATTAACCCGAAGAAATGTTTCTTCAGATTGAAGGAAGCCAAAAATTTAGGCTACGTGGTAGGTGGGTACTGTTAAACCACAATGTAATAAAATTGATGGCATCATGAATTGGCCCCGTCCGATGAATAAGAGGCAGGTTCAAGCATTTTTAGGGTTGGCGGGTTACTATCATCGTTTTGTACCGCACTTCTCTGAAATTGCTGTGCGCCCTTATCGAATTGAACGAAGAAACGAGCGGCTTTAAAAGTGGTATGGGAAGATTCGGTGGACAAACCATTCAGTGACCTGAAATTGGCCCTACGTCAGCACCTGTGTTGAAATCTCCTAATTTTTCTATTCCTTTTATTCTCCAGACTGATGCATCAGCCACAGGATTGGGTGCCGTGCTGAGGCAATGCGTCGACGGTGCTGAACACCCCGTTATGTACCTCAGCCGGAAATTGTTGGAACGAGAGACCAAGTATGCTGCGGTGGAGCGAGAAGCCTTGGCGATCAAGTGGGCTATCACGTCTTTACGATACTACCTATTGGGATGCGAGTTTACTCTGGTGGCCGGATCATGCCGCTTTGCAGTGGATGTCTCTTCATCGTGAGTCTAACCCGCGCATCACTAGGTGGTTCTTGGATTTGCAACCTTATCATTTTAGTGTCATTTATCATAGGGGTTCCTTGCAAGCCAATGCGGATGCTCTCTCTCGTGTCCACGACCTCGTGGTGCAGGTCGCCTGACCAGAGGGGTCTGGGCTGAGGGGGTAGTTATGTCACACATGTACGATTAGGAGGCAGTCAAAGAGCCTAAAGGTGAGTAAAACATCGTGAGATAAGGGGTTGTCACATGGTACTTACCTAAACTCTCTTTTGCCAACAGAACCTATTTTCTGTTCTATATAACTGCCATTTTGTTACAGTAAAGTGGTTCATTGTGCTTTCAAGACTTCGAATCATCGCATTTTTTTCATTATTGTCTGTACGACAATATACGGGGACGGTCCCCAAACCTTTATTTTGGTATTTGTGACGTTTTTTCGACCACAATCTAGTGTAAATATATGCATTCATATATTTTCTTGTGTATCATTCAGCCTGTGGAAACTTCCATCCTTATTCACAATTATTCCACATCGCCTCTAAGTTTACTGGCATGTATCTGTTTAATGACCTTATTGGTATTCATATGCTTAGTCAAGATTGAACCTTGCATTAGAGAAAAGAAGTCAAACTATACTTCTACTTCCTGGCTTATTCAGACTTCACTACACACTTATACTGTACACCCATGAAAGGGCTGGGTGGCTAGACAACAGTGGGCCTTCCTTCCTTCCTCATTATCAATATTTCTGAAATATAAAGCACTATGCATCACACATTTTCTTTAAATTCCAACACAGATCATCTCTTAAAAATACTTTCCGTGTGTAAAATACCTATTTTCATGTTGCTGTTCTTTTAATTTCTTGGCGATATTTTGGAGTCATCTATGAATAAGCACTGAGCAAAACTGGAAAGATCAAAGCAGAAATGGGCCAAGAATTTCTGTTATCTCATAAGCAAATCTACAGAAAACAAAACAATTAACAACCAGAAACAGGATAATTTAACATAACTGGCCTGAATAACATGAAATTATTTTCAGAAAACAGAAAAATATAAACATTGCACTGTAGAACTACCTGAGGTGTTATAGAACAGTAAAATATTCAATAAAACACAATCCTTCAAACAAAGCCCAACACATAAATAAAACAAAGACAGTACGACAAAGCATTATGCAGCATATACAACAACAAAATTAGGAAAAAAGAGGAAGAAAAATCTAAATTCTACACAGAACACTAGAACAATCTACAGGAGAACAGGTCATTCAGCCCAACAAAGCTGACCAGTCCTATCCACTTAATACTTCCAAAGCAACATCAAGTCAAGTTCTGAAAGTTCCTAAAATCCAATTATCTGCCACACTACTTGGTAACTTATTTCAAGTGTCTTTTTAAAATAGCAGTCTCAATTCACTGTACTGATTCCCTTCACAATTTTAAACACTTCAATCATGTCTCCTGTTGATGTTCTTTTGCTTAAACTGAAAAGGCTCAGCTATTTTAATCTTTCTTTGTAATATTCATTCCCTGTAGCCCTGGAATCAAGTCAAAGTCAAAGTCAAAGTGAACTTTATTGTCATCTCAACCATATACAAGTATATAGACAGACGAAATTGCGAAGCTCAGGGTCCACAGTGTAACAACATGAAGTGCAAATAATAAATTAAAAATAGAATTAAAATTTTAATTTAAAATTAAAACACAAACAAGACAAGACACTGTGCAAAGACAAGACAAAGAGGTAGCAGCAATATTGACGTGTAGTTAGCAATATGAACATTGATGCAATGTATGGTATATGCAATCTAGATACATAAATATAGTCAATAGATATGTAATATAAAAAATAAATATATATATAATATAATAAATCGCTCTTCTCTGGGCCTTTTCTAGTGCTGTTATGTCCTTTTTGTTGCCTGGAGACCAAAACTTTACATAGTACTCTAGAAGAAACCTCATCAGTACATTATAAAGCTTGATCATAACCTCCTTGGACTTGTAATTCACACATTATACTGTATAACCTAACATTCTGTTAGTTTCCTTAATGACTTCTAAACACTGTCTGGCAGTTGATAGTGTTGAGTCCACTATGACTCCTAAATCCTTTGCATAAGGTGTACTTTCGATTTTCAGACCTTCCACTGTGTATTCAAACCTAACATCTTCACTTCCTGCATTTAATACTTTACATTTATTTACTGTATATTAAATTTCATCTGCCATAAATTTCCCTCTGTAAAGACTCAACTGATTCAAGATTATCACTCAATCCATCAAGCTTGGTGTCATCTGCAAACCTAACCAGCTTGTTAAGATACTTGATGTAAACCATTAAAATGTTGTCATAATACAATGCAATGCAAAATAAAACCCACCTGAGTTACTATACTAGACAATATAGTAGCCGTTAAAAAATATGACAAAATAACTAGAAATCTAAAGTGAGGTCGTGAACTTTTCACATATACTGCTCCTTCTAATTGATCCAGATTTAGAAATAAAATCCACATCTGTATTCATGTGACAGACATGAACACAATATAAATATCAGTTAAGTACTGTGATGCGCGAGTTTCAGTACTTTAGCAAAACCAGCTTCAACATGAAACAGGAACAGCATGGTTATTTATTGTAGCGAGATCTACCACTCCACTATACACAGACACAGCAATCAGGCAGGGTCGTGACCAAGTTAATGGCCAAGTAATACTGTTCCCTGCATTTGCAATTTTCCTTGCATCACCCATCGACGGCAGGCACTCATAACGCGACTGCAATCTTTTAGGATTTGTTTTTGTGGTGAGCTGCTACAGCGCTGGGAGCCTCTGGTTACCCCGGTGACTGATATGCTGTCTTCCACAAACTCGGCGATCATGCTTCGGGATGATCTTTGGCATGACGTCCCATTGGGGGAGCCCCAAAACAGTTTAGAAACCTTACAGTATGGGTAATTGAAGGTGGATATGGCCTTGCTGAGTTAACATGTCAGATCTGCTTGTTGGTGATTTCAGGCGTTCCCCCTTATCATTTGTTTTTTCCCCCCAATGCTTTCACGTGAAATATTTTCCCACGAACACATTGTGGTGATATGGGTCCACAGCTCGTGGAGAAAAGGCCATTGATTTTAAATAAATAATCATCGCACACCGGCCCGTGAGGCGTTGTTATGCGAGCAGCGGGGCAGTCGTCGATGTGGGCGTTTCTCACCGTGTACACAGGTGAGGAACTGCCTTACTTTAAATGCTCCCGTGGCTAATGCTGCAGCTGTGATGGCCCCTCACGTTTTAAAAGAAGCGAGTCGGTTTTAGGGGAGAGAAAGCGATCGGAGAGAGAAAGGAAAGGAGGGCGGAGGTTACCGGGAGCAGGAGAGGAAGCAGGTGGTGAGAGGGAGAGCGCGAAGAAGCGAGCCGGCGTGCGGCGAATGGCGCTCGTGGACAGCTGCATGGAAGCTGGGTGTTAGGCCGACACCCAGGTGTTTGTGTAGATGTCGCTCCCGCTGAGCGAGCAGGTAGCGGGAGTGACCAAGGTGAAAGCGACGAGCCGCAGAAGGCCGCAGAAAGGCAGCGGAAGTCGGGAGGCTTGGAGTGGCAGTCCTTGGTGTGAGCGTCCTGGAGACCAAGGAGTCCAAGTCTCGAGGCTGGGATGAGAGCCAAACCAAAGCCAGGGATCGGGAGGTCTCCAGTCTTGCGTGTGTTTGAGGAGGGCAGCTGTAGAGAGCGTCTTGCCTGCTGCTTGGCCCATACGGGATAAGCAGGTGAGACGCTAACAGAAGAGCACCGTATTTGTTGATGGTTTTAAGACTGCTTCCTAAAAAGATTTTAACCTCTGGTTTTAAAGGATTGTTTTTTTCTATTTATTGATTTTTAACCTCCACGCGTTCTTTTTATGGATTATTTATTTAATGAATTTGAAGAACTGCACTATTTATTTGAACACTGTTTTTGTTTTTGTTGACTGTTTTAAATAAAAGCACTTTTGCACTTTCTACCTTCCCCTTGCTCAGTAATTTGCCTCCATTGACTAGCTCATTCGGCAACATTATCGACGGTGTTGGGTTCAAGTGCTTCCAACATCAAAGGGAGTATGGAGCCAGAACCCACATCGTCACATTTGGCGGCAGTGGTGGGATGAGCTAGCAGTGGAGGCCAGAAGAGGAGACAGAGCAGCAAGTGGGATTGGTAACTGACTTTGAAGAACCCACGTACCCAAGCCGGAGGAGGACATTTTTAAGGACTGAGCTTTTTAAGTACATTTATTTATTGCTGGTTTTTATTTGTCTTTTAAGGTTCTTATTCTTTTAATGTCCTGGTTTTATGAAGGGGGCTTGGGTTGGTTTGTTTTAGTGGGATTGTTTTAGTGCTTTTATTGTTTTAGTGCAGTGTAGAGTGGCGAGCTGTGGACCTGAGCTCCAGTTGCATTGGGTTGGCAGTGGAGTGGAGCCTTCCCATGCAACTGGAGTTTTATGGGGGGTGGAATGTGGTGATATGGGTCCACAGCTCGTGGAGAAAAGGCCATTGATTTTAAATAAATAATCATCGCACCCAAGGCGGCTTCGTGAGGGGGGCGTTGTTGTAGCGAGCCGCGGGGCAGTCGTCGATGTGGGCGTTTCTCACCGTGTGCACAGGTGAGGAACTGCCCACATTCGTGATTGCTCCCGTGGCTAATGCTGCAGCTGTGATGGCCCCTCACGTTTTAAAAGAAGCGCGAGTCGGTTTTAGGGGGGGAGAAAAAAACGATCGGAGAGAGAAAGGAAAGGAGAGGGCGGAGGTTACGGGAGCAGGAGAGGAAGCAGGTCGGTGAGAGGGAGAGAGCGCGAAGGCGGCGGACGTGCGGCGAATGGCTTCGTGGACAGCTGCATGGAAGCTGGTTGTTAGGCCGACACCCAGGTGTTTGTGTAGATGTCGCTCCCGCTGAGCGAGCAGGTAGCGGAGTGACCAAGGTGAAAGCGACGAGCGCAGAAGGCCGCAGAAAGGCAGCGGAAGTCGGGAGGCTTGGAGTGGCAGTCCTTGGTGTGGCGTCCTGGAGACCAAGGAGTCCAAGTCTCGAGGCTGGGATGAGAGCCAAACCGAAGCCAGGGATCGGGAGGTCTCCAGTCTTGCGTGTGTTTGAGGAGGGCAGCTGTAGAGAGCGTCTTGCCTGCTGCTTGGCCCATACGGGATAAGCAGGTGAGGCGCTAACAGAAGAGCACCGTATTTGTTGATGGTTTTAAGACTGCTTCCTAAAAAGATTTTAACCTCTGGTTTTAAAGGATTGTTTTTTTCTATTTATTGATTTTTAACCTCCACGCGTTCTTTTTATGGATTATTTATTTAATGAATTTGAAGAACTGCACTATTTATTTGAACACTGTTTTTGTTTTTGTTGACTGTTTTAAATAAAAGCACTTTTGCACTTTCTACCTTCCCCTTGCTCAGTAATTTGCCTCCATTGACTAGCTCATTCGGCAACATTATCGACGGTGTTGGGTTCAAGTGCTTCCAACATCAAAGGGAGTGTGGAGCCAGAACCCACATCGTCACACACATTTACAGTGCTAAAAAGTACAGACATTTTCTCCACTGCAGTCATTTAGAAATACTGTATTATTAAGTGTTTAGGACAGAATATTTTCATTTTGTTTAATTTTTATTTCAGACATTTAAAAAAATGAACTCTTAAGGTAAAAAATTAGAATCCACACAGTATAATGTTCAAATTGGAAATACAAAACGGTCAGTCAGACTAGATGTAAATCTCAGGACCGGCATAAACATTAGCAAATGTTTATCACTTGGGAGTTAGCACAAATTATTTGAGATTATTTCTAAAGTTAAAATCAAAGACTCATCCATAACCAAGAAGGAGCATTTTCGTTAAAGAGCCTGAGCACTAGTCTGTTGCAAGTCTTCCCTATGGTTTCACAAAGCTCAGACACCTATAATACTGCGAGTCATCTATACTAATAAAAGGCAAAGCCCTCACTCACTCACTCATTCACTCACTCACTCACTCACTCACTCACTCATCACTAATTCTCCAACCTCCCGTGTAGGTAGAAGGCTGAAATTTGGCAGGCTCATTCCTTACAGCTTACTTACAAAAGTTGGGCAGGTTTCATTTCGAAATTCTACGCCTAATGGTCATAACTGGAAGGTATTTTTCTCCATTAACTGTAATGGAGTTGAGCTGGAAGGGCGGAGTTTCGTGTGACATCATCACGCCTCCCGTAATCACGTGAACTGACTGTCAACGCAGTGCGTAGAAAATTAGGAAGACCTCCAAAAAGCGCTTAAGAAAACATGCATTATATAATTGAGAACGCAGCGAAAAACAATAAGAAGCGAGCGAGTGACATATACTACCATATTCATGAGTGTTGCTGCCTCGGAAAGAAAGCAAGGTGTAAACCTAAACTTTAAATTTAGTTCATAGACAGGCTACCGCTGGCATTTCACATGCCCACAGGTAATCACGGGATACAAGTTTAATGAGAGGGCGCGGGATATAAACGAGAGTTTTGATCACTTTGTAACTAAGTTAAAATTGTAGGTGAAGGGGTGTGCTTATGCAAATTCCGAGAGGCTGTGTTTGTGGGGGATTGACAGTTAAAGGCGGGTGGGGAGTCACGTCATTATCTCCCCTCCCATTCATCTAATTTCGGTCTGAGCTGAGCTCCGCGGCTAATGCCGTCTTTTGAAGCAACTTTGTCAGACTGCCACCAAATACTCACAGAAAAATCCACAAGTTAATACACACGCTGTCTCTATAGAGTTTCTCCACACTGAATCCTCCAGGCACTACTTACAAAAGGTCACATTGACAATGTTACGTTATTTTTAAAATCTTTCCTTTTCTTAGCACAAGCACAGCTGAGAAGCTTGATGCATGTGCTCCATAGCAGCGTTAAAAATAATGCATTTAATCACACTTTGCATTACAAGCAAAGGGAGCTTTTGTCAATGCATGATTTCCTGGTACTGTACACCGATTACATTGATCAGCGCATCCCGATTCATTTTACCCTCGCACCACCTTAGTTTGAGAAGAAGTCTGAAAAATATGAGGTTAACACAGAAAAACATCACCAATTCAAGCTTTATGAATAATCGATTAGCCATCAATAATTGTTTTGGTAAAGCCATCCTCCTTCCATTTTATAATTTTTCCGCCAATAGCCATGATTAAATGAGCGGTAAAAAAGTAAGAGCAAAGCGAGGGTGACTTATTTAGGCAGGCATATATATGACAGCAACACTCATGACAATGTCAATCATGTTACGTTATTATTAAAATGTTTCCTTTTCTTTTTCATTACTTCTTTAACACACTACTTCTCCGCTGCGAGCGCGGGGATTTTACTATATATATATATATATATGAATGACCTCCAAAGGCTGAGACTTTTGATATCATGAGCGTGTCTGCAAAACTGTGGTCTCCTGCCCAGCAAAAGTCGAGCAGCCAGCGCAGCGCATAGCTGTGCCGGCCTTTGAGGCGCTGACTGCGCTTCTGCCTTAAGTCAAAGTGAGCACTTTTAATTTTTCATCCTCCCCCTGCGCTATAGCCCAGACAAGTGCAAACACGGGACCCCTTTTCTACACCACGGAAAAATAATATTAAGGCGATTCACACTTTCTTTTGCACGTATACGATTATGAGGTCCTCACCTCGGATTATGAAAACACGCACACGAGTGGAGGACTGACAGTGCCATCACAGCTGATTAATGGCAGGGGCGTCTCACCAGTCTACACAAGGCGATCATAACGTCAGCGAACACATCTCTCTATACTATATAAAAGAAAAAGGCAACTTTCCTTTCTTTACACCTTTTTTCCTTTTATCCCAAACCAAAGCCTTTCTCTCTTAACACTGCAGAGGACACAAAACTAATTTTCTTTAAATGCGGTAAGGCACATTACCAGAGGCACAAATTTGAGCGTTCACATAGAAAATGTAATTTCTATACCACAGCCGTCGTGTAGCGCCTTTCAAAAGGGATCTACTACCGAGAGATGATCCATATACATTTTAGCTGCTGTTAGTTACTTACCTGTTGTGTTACACAGTCTTTAAAATGTAGTTTACCTGAAACCACTCCAGTAGTGCTCAATGTACCTGTACTTCTTAAAAGCGTTAATGTTTTACTGTTTAATAACTTATAGACTATATTTTATTATTTTTCCCTTGCACTCAGTGACCAAAGCTATACACACACATATAGACACATACAAACATACACACAAGTATATGTATGTGTATATATATGTATGTATGTATGTGTATATATATATATATATATATATATATATATATATATATATATATATATATATATATATATATATATATATAAACACACACACACTATCTACATTATATATATTTATATATATATATATATATATATATATATATACACACACACACACACATATATATAATTTGTGTGTGTGTATGTATGTATGTATGTGTATATATGATGTAGATAGGTATGTATATATATATATGTGTATATGTAGATATGTATATAGATATGTAGATATGAAGATATGTATGTGTATATATATGTATGTATGTGTGTGTGTGTGTGTTTGTGTGTGTGTGTGTATATATATGACAGCAGCAATCCAAGCTGTGAGAAAACACTAAAAGGAGGCGTGTCAGGCGTTGTGGTACATTTTCTGATGCAGCTAGACGAAAAAACTTTGTGGCGCTGCCACCAAATACACAACACAATTACTTTGACAATCATGTTACATTATTTTTAAAATGTTTCCTTTTCTTTTTCATAACTTCTTTAACACATGACATCGCTGCTGAGCCTTGGTATTTTGTATATATATATATATATATATCACAGCGACACTCATAACAGTGACAAAACAATTACATTGACAATCATGTTACGTTATTTTCAAAATGTTTCCTTTTCTTTCTCTTTCCTTCTTTAACACACTACTATATATATATATATATAGATAGATAGATAGATAGATAGATAGATAGATAGATAGATATGAAAACAACATATATATATATAGATAGATATGAGAACAACATATATATACTGTATATATATATATATATATATATATATATATAGATAGATAGATAGATAGATAGAGAGATATATATATATAGATAGATAGATATGAGAACAACACTCATATCAATGACAAAACAATTACATTAACAATCAAGTTACGTTGTTTTTCAAATTTTTCCTTTTCTTTTTCGTACCTTCTTTAACACACTACTTCTCCGCTGCGAAGCGCGGGTATTCTGCTAGTCTTATATATTACTAGCTGTGTAAGTGCGTGCTGTAAAAAGCCCAGGGTCCTAGAAACTATTGAAATCATCAGAAAAAAAATAAAATGTAAAGATGTCAGGTAAACGAGGAAAGGAACTACTCTGGGCATCTCTCTCCTAGGAGGATTCGTTCTACTGATGTGCTCACATCGCTTGTGCATTAGTGGCAGGAGGAAAAGTAAAAGGGATGCTGTTTTGCCGATGTTAGTGGCTAAGCGACTTTGTCTTTCTTCTGAGGTTTTGTTTTGCTGATGTGCTGGCCTCGCTTGTGTTATTAGTGGCTAAGCGAGTTTTCTGTTTCCTCGGAGGTGTAGCCCATACCCCAACTCCACCTCTCACTTCCGGGCTGGACAAACACACACACTACCACACGTAGACGTTTATACTGTATATATGATATTGATGTCACAGGTGACACAGAAGCCACACGTTATCATAATGACCAACTAAGCATAATGTTGATGCCAAGGACATGCATGTGCTGATATAGTAAAGTCACTGTAATGACAATAACAATATTAAAAACAGAAATAACAATAATGCTCAAGAAAGACAAACATGGTTCTAAACAATTTCAGCAAAGTGAAGATTTCCATTAACCTTTTCACGGAAATTTAAAAGGGCTGTTACATTTCAGGAATGTAACACACATGGGTGGAAAAATGGACACACACACAGGAACATTGGAAGGGTGAACACAACTTCAGAAAGTGCATGAATAGCCACAGCCAGTTTCAGTAATTTATATTTTATGAGGCACTTCTTGTGGCTATAACAAGAAGAAGTTGATTCTGGTATATGTACAGCTATGAAACATTCATTGTTAAATAAAGATGCCTGTTATTGAGCTTAATTCTTATTTGGTATGTGTGTCTGTTTGGTGTATGTTACAACTGGTGTCAGAAGTGGGATGCAACAAGGGCACTGTTTGAAGGGAGGGGTGTCATCCGTGTCAATCTTGTGTTGTACCAGATGAGTCTGGGATAATAGAGTCTACCTAACCTAACTCTGACACAAACTGACATCATGCTAGAAGTCAGTTTATATTTACAAATACTTTACATGTGAAAATTAAAAAAACTCCAAATTTCAACATATACTAATTAAAGAAGTATTATTAATTATTAATGCTGAAAATACATATATGACTTTGTTCAAAATTGGAAATTAGTTACTGATAAAACCAAATCCTGTCATGTAGAACACTGCTTCTCAGACTTGAGGTTGTGGCCCCAAATGGGTCTTCAAGATATTTAGATTAGGGCTACCAAATGTTTTTAATATACCTGTAAATAATGATGTTTAGGTATTTTATAGGCAATGACATTTTTATCGTAATATATATCCACAATCCTTTAAATACTGTACAAGTTCATATTTTAAAAAGCTCAAAAATCGACATTTTCTTCAATTTAATCAGTGCCTAATCTGATCCAACACCAGTGATGACATAAAATGCACAAATGTTAAATGTTCTAAGCCTTTTAAGTTCCAACCTGTGAGTATAACTATGACTTAAGTTAAATATCACATCCATTTTAGGTGTGGTTAAATTAAAAGATTAAAATTACAGATGAATGACAATAAAAGAAATGATGAGGTGGTGAGTAGTCACAGGCCAACAAGTCACTTCAAGGCCAGCCATTGGTCATACATCTCGTATTGTTTTGATCAGATTTCCTGTCAGTTGTCTCAAAAAGCTTATAATGATGACACTTGTAAATTCTTGTAAATACACCTTTCTTCACTTGTTCATTTGTTTTATAAAGGTATAAATTTCATATTTCAATATGAATAAGTATTTTCACCTAACTGAAGTTGTCTTGTGCATGTTGTATATACTGTACTGTGTGCTGTTAGTTTGATATTATTCATCCTTAAAATGTTATTTTTTTCAATATATATTACTACGTACTCATGTTTTTACTGTGTCTTCATTTCAGTTAACTTAACGGACATCCTGTGTGGACAGAAGTTTGAGCTATCAATGGGAGACCCTCTTATCCTACATTTAACATGGAAAAGCTTAAATTCCTTTTTTAATACAATTGCATGTTGTTGTATGCACAGGTCATGCATTCAGTTTCCATAAGGTTTGTTTGTAGTGCTACAGAATCTGAAAAAATCCAATTGGGAACCTATGGTAGAAACTAACTAGTAGATGAAACAGTTTTTTTTTTATTTAAAGTTGGGTCATAGTATAAAAATGTTTAAGAACCACTGTTGCAGACATACTGAACTAGTCAAATAATAAAGACTACAAAAACTAAAAACTAAATAAGAATAAAATAATTGTATTATACAAGAGTATTACACAGGATTTCATGATGATTACTTGTCAATAAAGTTTTCTTGTTTCCCAGTACACTTATTGCTTTCAACTCAAATGTTTTCTTTCAGTTGAATATCTGCACCTATTGTTTTATGTCATCATCGCCTGCATTTCAGTTTTTTTACCTAACAGCAATGTAATTTCAACAATCACAACTGTACTGTTCATGAGAATGGTGGCAATACGTTCTTCCTGCTTCTCATCAGTGGTTTATGTTGAAGATCATTCCAAGCTCTCTGCATAGCTTATTAGAACAGTTCTGATGAGACCAGGTCATTCAGCCTAACAAGGTCACTAATCCAGGTCACCTAATTTCATCAGAATGATATCAAGTCGAACTCTGAGGGTCCTAATCTCTAAAGCACTACTTAGTAATTCATTTCATGAGTGTATGGTTTTCTGTGTGAATGAAAATATTCTAACTTTTGTGGAAAATCTATCCTTAACAAATTTCCATTTGTTTCCCCAAGTTTTTCCTAAATTTCAAACCTTCCATTGTGTATTCAAACTTAATGTTCTTGCTTCTTACATGTGCTAATTTATATTTACTTATACTAAACTTCATCTGCTACATATTCTCCTGTCTGAATTTAGCACAGGCCCCTTTGTAAAGACTTGACTAATTCTCCATTATCCTCAATTCCACCTAATTTAGGATAATCTACACACTTAACCAGCTTGTTACTTTTTTTTTTACAGTATTCTTATCAAGATCATACTTTGAAGAAGTAAAAAATGTCCTCCTACTAAACATACAAACGGATGTGAATTTCAGCTCTTTCAACACTTTCTGACCTCAGAAACTGCCCAACACTTCTCTGTTCTTCTTTGGTTCACAGCTTGCACTCTAGCAGCAAGATCAACAGCAGTACAAAAATGGCCAGGGAAAAAAGTCCACAATGCTTTTGAAGACCCTTGTATTACAAAATATTACATTTTAGAATAAGAGAATAAAATAAGAAAGGTTTACAGCCACCAAAGTGCATAACGTATTTTCTAAATCTTTTACATCTGAAAAAGTAGGTACAGTATTAATAGCTTATTATAAGCAATTGCTATATTTTTTCCTGTATAATCACTTAATCATTAGTTCTATTTTCTGTAAAGCTTTTTTTTTTTACTTTAAATTATGTTACAGACTGGGCATAATTACTGGATTCAAGCAATCCAGGTCTCAAGCATTGAGAAGGGGATGTGGACAAAGCTAATTCCCTTGCCCAATTTTTTAATAGATTTTCCCTCCCACTTTCTTCCAATAACCAGTCTTCCCACACCATCCATACTACATGAACTACTCTTGCCACATTAACTGGAATGGCCAGTGATGAGTCCATCTCTGATGATCAGTATGGGCAGTCCATAACTGAAGACTAAGAAAGGAGACAATTGAGGAAGTTAAACACAGGAAAAGCTGTTAGACAAATGGATTCAGTCTTTGAATTCTTAAGGCTTGTGCCAACCAATTTTGTATTGTCCTCCGTTACTTATTCATTCTTTCCATAATGCTATAGAAAGTGGTGCTGCTGTGGAAAACATTCTGCATTGTTCCTTTTCCAAAGCGCGCAAGATGCCTCTTCATCTAATGACTACAAAGCTGTGGCAGATACGTCACACATCACAAAGACTTTTGAGAGACTAGTACTGGACTACATTATACAAATCCTCTTGTGGTAGTCCTCCTGGATCCACTGTAGTTTGTCTATTGGACAAAGATTGGAGTGGAAGATGCGATTATCTATCTGCTCTAACATGGACAATGCCAAGTTCTTTGAGGAATATGTTTTTTTTTTAATTTCTCCAGTACTATCAATACCGTCTACCCATCCCTTTTAAGGGGTAAGCTCGGAGATATGCAAGTGGATGAGCCTATGGTGTCCTGGATAATGGACTATCTATCGGGCAGAGCACTGTTTATATTTGTGTTTCTGATACAGATGTGAGCAGACTGTAGCACAAAAAGGAACAGTCCTGTTACATTTTTCTCTTTACTTTGTACAACTCAGACTATAAATATAACACCAGGTCATGTCACTTTCAGAAATTCTGCATATATGGGGTGTATCAATAAGGTGGATGACAGAGTATATCAGTCAGGTGGAGAACTTTGTTTCTTGGTGCGGAAAGAATTTTCTGCAACTTAACATCAGCAAAACCAAGAAACTAGTTATTGACTTTTGCCACATCAAACAACCTCCACGTTTGCACTTTTACAAGTACTTGGGGATCAACATCAATGACAGGTTGGAATGGTATTCGAATACAGAAGAGCTATAGAAGAAAGGGCTGAGCAGGCTCTTCTTCCTTAGGTGCCTGCATTCCTTTAATGGGGGAAGAACATCCTTCACATCTTCTATAACTCTGTAATGGCCAATGTGATTTTCTGTGCTGTGGTGTGCTGGGACAGAAATATCACTTCAAGAGAGGCCAGTCTTATCATCAAGCTAATTAAAAGGGCAGATATAGTTATGGGACATAATGTGGACCACCTGAAGGTAGTAGTGAAGGAGAAAATTAGAACAAAACTGAGTTCCATTATGAACAATGCTGCACATCCGCTCTCAGATACGCTAACACTGAGGACTTTCAGCCAACAAATTATACCAGAAATGTGTCAAGAAACACTACAGGGGCTTCTTTATACCAACAGCAATACATTTGCATAATGGGACACTGGGACTGTGACAGCCAAGTCAAAAGTTACTTTCTTTTTAATTGTTTCCTTTTAAGTCATTCTAGTGTGTATTCAGACCATAGTATGTATGTGTGTGTGCGCATGTATTTATTTATCTATCAAATTACTGAGCTTCTGTAAAAATCCAAATTTCCCCCAGGGGACAAATAAATATCTTATAAATAGAGAAACAGTACAATAAAAGCCATTTATCTTAGCATATAACAAAGTTACACTGACATACTGTTATGTAAATATACTGTAAATGATACTTTAGGCTAACATGATAAATTCAGTGGGTGGAATCTCTCTTATTCATCTTCATCTCACTCAAATCACATAGGGCAGTATATGGAGACACATCAACAATCCAGGGCATATCCACCTGGTGGATGACAAAATCTACATAAGTAAATGGTTCTGAAATAACATCTCATTTTTCACAGGTCCTGAACTGTGATGCCCCTGGTACCTGCAGCCTTGTCATCACTTGTTTCCCTGGACTTCAACAGTGATGTATCGAGATGGACTAGTGCAATGAGGACACAAACAACAAGACTGGTGCAAAAAGTGTTTACAATAAATAAATAATCCATAAAGTTCTAAAACACATTGTGAAATTTGGTTTACTTTTCTTTCCTCTATTTGCATTCACTCTCTCTGAGCCTCAGTGTGCTGCTCGCTTCCATCCCATTTGCTCACCTCCTTGGATCTGCTCAGCAGTGTTGAGACACCGATAAATGCTGTCCTTCATCTTTGGCTTTTGTCCCAACCATCTCTGGGATGCTGAAAGCGTGGCTTCATCATCCCACCAGCATCTCTTGGTGTACGTGGAATGTTCCTTGTCCTTACAATGATCAGCAGGAGAAACACGCCCCTGGGGCACCATTCCTCTCGTTACCTATGGAGCCCCATTTTCAACTTGCCTCCTATTCTGCCCGTGCACCAGTTTGATCTCCTGATTTATCTCTTTGTTCTCTACACACATTGTCTTTGATGTTTCTCTCCTTTTTTTTCATTTTTTCCTTTTTCTGTTCTACTCTGACCATTTTCATACTTTGTGGGTGCAGGTGCATTAATGTGAATGGCTATGGTGACTGTGCCCACACGTAAACAAACAATCAGGCAATTTCCCCATTCAGTATATGTATGTGGCCACACAGCTTTCCACCAGCATCCACCTGCACCTACAAAGTTTGGGCTGACACCACCACAGACCCTCAACTCATTTCACCTCATGAACCATTTTAAACTTTATGCAATATTATAAAAAAAGTGCATGTTTAAATTATATACTTATTAATGTCACAAATATTGCATTTTTTGTTTTGACAAATATTTTGGTTATATCCCACAGAAAGACAAAAGTTTCTCTAACAGCACAAAAACCCTAACGTCTTTTGGTCATAATGATACAATGATAACAGTTCACATAGTGTTAATATCAAACTTGATTATATATTCAACTTGGAATTGTCTAGCTTTAGCAAGCATATAAATATTACACATGACGACACTCTGCTTATGATTTCAATACCTGCATCAGCTAAAAAAAATACTATTTTATTTATTAATTTTTATATGGAAGCAGCTTTTCATGTACAGGGGTATGATGGGACTGAAGCACAATCAGGCAGGAGTGTGCATCAGGCAGAAGCCTGGAGATAATTACAAGCAAGTAGCCATATTCATTCTCATTTTAATTTATTGGAAATTTAATGCAAGCCATCTTGTGTTCCTTACCCAGTGTAGCACTGTGCCAAGCTTCTATAATATTATCAATTTACTTTTTTCCCATATAACAATTTTCTCTAAAGATAAGCTGAGAGAACTTTCACCAAACACCAAACTCTGGGATATCTACAAAAACATAAATGTAAAAAGCTATTTAATATACTGTACACTAATCCACCTTAATAAAATGACAAGTATTGGTGTGACTGTGTATATGTCCGGATGCTTTGTCTTTGTCATTCCAACAGGTGGTAGATCACAAACATTTGTAGCAATTAAATGCATCACATTTGTCATTTCAACAGATGGTGCATTACAAATATTTGTAGTACAAAAATGCATTGCTTTCTTCATTTTAACGGGTGGCACACCACAAATATTAACACTGCTTTTATGAATACCATACCGGCGGAAGTGCCGGCTGCGCACCCGGAAGCTGTCCGGGTGTCCCCCATCGTCTTCCCCCAGCACTTCCGCCACACCAGGCTCCCGGGACATTCAAGCACTGGGGCGCCACCTGGCGGTGGCCAAGGGTCCCTATAGGGCTGGGCTTCCAAACCCTTCACCCGAGGCCCCCAACATAACCAGGGCGGATGCCCCCTCGCGGTCTGGAGGAGGCACAAGCCCTCCTTCGGTCCTCCTGGTTATCCCGGCCTGTACCACACGGGATATTCCGGCACCGGGGTGCCGCCTGGCGGTGGCCACGGGTCCCTACAGGGCTGGGCTTCCAAGCCCTTTACCCGAGGCCCCCAACATAACCAGGACGGATGCCACCTGAGGACCACAATATATATATATATATATATATATATATATATATTTATCAGGGTTGGGCAAGTTAACTTGTTAACATTGTGTTGACATGTTACTTAATTAATGCCGACTATGATTTTATCACGAATTAACACAGTTTTTGCTATTATTATTATTTTGAAAGCCTCAGTCTCGTTAGCGATCAATAGAGATCAGTGATATTCTTATTACAGCGTTATTCGATATTCTTTTGCTAGAAGGAAAGTTAGCTTTGTTGACTTGACCTTGATTTCCTGCACGTGAGTAGTGAAAAGCAAACAGTTTCTAAAATGGCATGTGGAGAGATACCAAAGTAAATACTTAAAGCAAAATAATTTTCTGTATTATTGCTGAATCAGACTCTAGTTTGTCGGACTCCGACACATGAGGGGGAATCTAAAGTTAGAAAATGTGATTTATTAGAAAATGGGGCGAACCTTCACAAAACTGATAATGTCATTTCTCAATGTAGTCTCCACCTTTCTCAATGCATTTGTGACATCTGCCTGGAACTGCCTTGATTCCAGCAAAATAAAAGGTTTTGTCTGTTAGTGCAACATGTCACTCAAGACTTGACAGAATGTCTTTTCAGTCTTGGATGAGAATTATGCTGCTATTATAAAATAATAATGCAGGGGACTCAACTTCAGTTTAGGAGGTCCACAGTGGCTACATGTTTTTATTCTATCTAGTTTCGTATTTAGAAGTCAGGCCTAGCTGATAATGAGACTTGGTATTTAATTATATGGCTTGTTAGTACTTTCATTCTCCAAGAATAATCTTTAGCACATCATTTATTTTTCATTTTGTGAGAACATGATCCACATGTTCTGTTTTCTGGAACCAATTTGTACCTCTTGGTTCTACCTTTCTCCCTCATTTATTTCAAAACATTGCATTAACATAGATACTTCATGATGAATATACACAGGTTTAAATGGGAGCACAGTAGCTGCAGAGCTGGTGGTTCTTTTGTCATTTGAATCTCTTTACTAACTGATGGCTGGTTAGGAAAACAGGCAACAATTAAAACCCTAATGCAGTTGTTTACAATTGAAATAGACAATTAAGGGTTCTGAACTGAAACAAGTGCTTTAACTAAAACTAAGCCCTAAAAAAATACTGCTTTAGTGGTAAATAAAGGGACTGTAATTAAATATTTCGCTAAAGCAAAAACTTACTGTACAGCCAGTGCACGTCTCCAGTACCCGTGTAATAATGTGTATTTGAAAAATATTTAAATTTGCAAAAAAATTCAGAGCAAATAAATACACATACACAGTAACTGTCTACCTTATAGCTTTTTAAATAACAATAGTCTGTTAGACTGTGTTAAAAAGATCTGGTTGAAAATTCCTCAAAAACCAGGTTGAAGCTAGAAATTGAATTCAAGTTCAAAGAGCTGTGTACCACCGTTTCTAGCTAGATATCATTACAAACTTGATATACTTTGCAACAGTCACCACAACACTATGGTCTGTTCTTTTGTGCATTACCATTTATACTGTTAAAACAATTTACTCACCACCTCCTTTTAACTGTCTTTGAAACTGGTCTTCAAATATGTCTGCATTATAATCCCATTTTCAATTAATAAAATGAATTCATGTCAAGCTTGGTGATTTTGTGAACTACAGGCTCCTCCTTTGCTTTTTTGTATTCTGTATTCCTACAGAGAAACCTTATGACATGCACAAAATAATAACAAAATAAAGGTTTGAAAACTTCAATGCTAAATTTTAATAAGAGGCAATCGTCACAATAGATATAACTTAACTAATCCATCAGATTTTCACTGTTAACAAAAATCAGCATGCAAAAAAAAAAACAAACACACAATAGTCAGAAAACATACCATATACTGCAAAAATAACACTTCACACATGAACAATATCAATTGAACAGCACCCCTTTGCCCCAATACAATATATACAATATGTAACACAATAATGAATAAAGTAAAGTTCAAAAAGTTCAAAGTGCCAATGTCTGTTGAAATATGAAAAATATAATAGTATAAAAAAAGACAATTCAAAGAAAGGACATTTTACATTTTAAAAGTATTCACAAGTCTCACCATGCTTTTGCAGAATCCTGCCAAAACGTCTGACCAAGATAGGCATCCCATAGGTGGTACTGAAGGGGCGTTTTATTCGATTGTTACTCCTTCATTTATTTTATCACCATTTTTTTGTTACTTTAATCCTTCCATCTTATAAGATAAAAGACAAAAGTAAGACAGCGAAAAGACAAAGACTTTTTTCTTTTATTTTTTTTCATATATATGATATTTAGAAGTATTAGTATTTTTAATATAGCATTAAATTGAGCAGTTTTCACCCATAATTGTATCCTAATAATGGCAGTTAACAACAAGCAGACACATAGGCGAAAAACACCGAATGCCGAAAGGCTGCAACTCCTCCAAGTGTGAGTCCAACAAATGTGCTTATTAGTGCATTTAGGATTAAATTACCAGAACACCAGCGGAAGCAGAATGAAAATGATGATGACGAAAATCTTAAAAACTACCAAATTATACCTAAGTAACATACATACTGTAAATGTGTGGTACATTCTGATAGATAGATAGATAGATAGATAGATAGATAGATAGATAGATAGATAGATAGATAGATAGATAGATAGATAGATAGATAGATACTTTATCAAAACATTTTTAAAAAATGTGGGTTTTGGAGCTTTTGTATTTCAAAGTTCATCTTGAAGAATTGTGGACCTGGATTACTATAAACTACATATTAGGTTGCTAATAAAACCTTAAAATCCGTATTTAACTAAAAACAGTTAGCAAATCCATTTGGGATTATTATTTCAAGTTTCAGAACAATTTATCTATTACAGTTAATATATACACCCTCAGCTACATATACTCCTGCTAAATGATATGACGGACTAAAATTCCGCACCTTGACTTGCTAACACCAAGTTTGCCTTTGTCAGCTATTTCTTCTATACAGTATGTAATGTCATTCATGACAATAGCTGTACCAAGGCATGATTTATCCATACTGGTGATGAGATGTAGTAATTCACCTCTTCTGTTCAGTTGATTCGATTGAGGTTTTGATTTTTGTTCTAGATATGAAAGTCAAAACATATGCAAAAGTCAAAGTTAAGACACTCTTTGCATCCACACGCTGTCAAAGACCAATTTCGGGTTGTGAGAGCCAGAGGCTGTTTTGTCAATGGTGAATGTAAGGCAGAAAACAACTGTGGATGTGATGCCCGACCATTTCTGAGCCCACTAATGTATACACTCACACTTACTTGCACCAGAGATGTGTTAGTAAAAACCAGGGCAGTCAGAGAAATACCCATGTGAACACAGGGGAAATATATAAACTCCACATGGCTGGGATTAAAACTGTGAAGTGCTAAGGCAACAGTGTTAGCTATCTCAAGAACACAATAGTGTTAAAGAAGAGAACAGTGGATAATTTTAAGATGAAAGAAGAACAAATATATTTTTCTGGTCTACCCTTAAAATCAAAAAATCTGGACAGTGTAAAATTTTGCCAGTCAGAAACATAGTGTCATGTAAAAATCCTTGCCCCTTATTTTAAGCTTAACACTCTTTTTGAAGTGTTTCGATGCTATGTCTGACAACACCTAGAGTATCATGATGAACAGCATCAGCGTTCATCTTGGGGTTTGTTAATCTATTGTAGACCATTCCGTCACTATTTTAAACCTTACAGCCTTATAAACACTGCAAGCACATCCTGGGGACCCACTCCGGTATATCTTGTTTATCCGGCTAACCTATGCAGTCCACACATAAAAAAAGAAAAACTGGCAATACAATATTCATAAAAGTGAAGCATAGCCCAATGCATATTTAGTTTTGCAAGCTAAATTGCCTTTACAAGATTCATTTAGTTAAATCAATAAAAAATGTTCTTACATTTTTTTCCCCTGCCAAGATGGAAACCCATTCATCATCTAAAACATAATGTGCTGAGAAGACAGGCCAAACCCTATGCCATTAAGCCACTAGGTGAAAAGTTAAGTAGCTGCCAGTCCATTCCTGATCAGTACATTTACATTATTAATATTGATTTATCTTGGTTAAAAGGAGATCCTTTTATATTCTGAGTGTGCCTTTTTTAGTCTGCCAGCACAACTGAGCTAATGCTAGCAACTTATTTAAAATGTGTGGCAAATAGTCTGACAGGCAGATCACAACACCAATTACTGAAGCACGCTGCACATTTAACCTGAAATCCTACCTACGGTATTACAATCTTGTTGTGACTGCTGAAAAAAACTGTAACTCATTTTGCACATAATATATTGTATCACTATGAGCACGGAACATTCTATGTTGCGAGAGATTAGTAGCAAATGCCATGGGAATCAGAGAGCAGCAGGACCTCAAGAAGATTGTATAGTTTTTAAAGTAAGCCCTATAGAGGAAAGGATCAATCCCACTGTTCAGCAGATTCAAGACCGTTGTCACTTCAGTGATCAAATTAATAACTTTCATCCACCCTTGACATTTGGGAGTACTAATGTACAAGAGATAACAGATAATCTGGAGGAGCTGACTAGGTAGCCAACACAAAAGGAAAGACGTCAGGACGGCAAACAGTCGCTTCATTGTCTTGCCCCTAAAGACTTTCCTGCTACGACTCAAGCTGCTCTTCTTCAAGTTTCTGATTATAGCAATGTAGCATGTCAAAATGAGAATCACTGCCAAGACAATTTGAACTAAGCTTAAACCAACTGATGATTCAATCAAGGACAGAAATGTTATAGCTGGGGAGAAAGATGTACCACAATAAAACTGTTTTTCCCCATGTTGGTGAAATAGTATGTGATCCAGTCCAGTGATAGAAGAATAAATGACAAGCCCCCATGCTACTCCAGCCATCAGGACTCTCTTCCCAAGGCTATTAAAACTAACATACTGCAGAGGATGGACAATGGCGAAATAACGGTCCACACTAATGAGGCAGGTGAAAAAGGTGCTTCCACTTAATCCAATGTTGGCAGTCAGGAACATCATTTTGCACAGGATTTCTCCCAAGTACCAGTTGTAATTATTCTTCAAATAGTAACCCCAAGCGGGAACAGAAATCAAATACAGCAGGTCTGTCATGGCAAGGTTAGTAGAGAAATAATGAGCTGAGGAGACTTTAGGCAGGCTCTTGAAAAAGAGCACCAGTTCAAGCATGTTACCCAGGCAGCCAAGGACCACAAGAAGGTAGAAGACAGAAGGAAAGATCACCATGGCAAATGCGTAATGCTGAAGCTGGGAACTGTTATCAATTAAAGGGAAATGGGGGTGATGACAAAGAATGGTTTGTGCCTCACTTGAGTTAAGTGACATTATTATATTTCTGCAAAAAAAAAAATATAAATCAAATTCAAATATTTTCCAAATAACATACAGTATGTGGCTTCACCTTCTTTTCTTCAGTGCTATTACGTATAAGAACTATTTCACACAAAGTTTCCAAAGTTAAATGGAAAAGTAGCATTTCATGTGCAGTCAGAAAGAGTTGATATTTAAAGTGTACTAAAATATGAATTAATATTACATATGCAAAATAACAACTTTTATTTTATATTCCTTCTTAATTGACTTTAGAGCACTTCCCAAATACTCTTTTAATATACTATCAAGCAAAACAGAATAGGTGAAGTATTCAGGGCTGAATGTGGACAATGATGCAAGAACCTAGTGACATGTAGTCCAAAACATCAGGCACTGGGCCACACTTCCTCTCCATCTTGTTATTTCAGACTCTCTCACTCAAGATAGATACTGTATATACAGTATGAAAAGTGCTACATTAAACTGATGGCAGGTTCTGTATTTGAAAGAAATGAAAGGGGCTATGATATTTAAATAAGGAGACAGAAAGATAGGAAATGTGCTATATTAAAAAAGATAACAGGTTCTCTATTTGAAAGTCTTGAAGGAGCTATGATTGATAAAGAGATTAAGAGATAGATATATAGGAAAGGTACTATATTAGATACATGAAAAGATCTATATTAGAAACACATGTAGGAGATATAATAGATAGATAGATAGATAGATAGATAGATAGATAGATAGATAGATAGATAGATAGATAGATAGATAGATAACATTCTCCCTTTCTAGACATTAAAAGCAAATAAACTCACAAACAGCCTTACCTTCACATCGAAGTAAAAGTCTCTGCAAATAAGAAGACTGAAATCTGGGGAAAGCACTTTATTAGGCTCATTATAATACCTTTTCTCTAGAGATTAGGTAATTACTTAATGCACAAGCCTCAACTTCTCAGTAGCCATTATTAAAAAAATAACCTTTGAGTTGAGTAGCAACAAAATTAATCTCACCTACTAAACCTACAGGGTAACATACTGCCAGAGACGACCTAGGGGTAATAAGGCACACCAGAGCTGATTCTAAGAACTCTGGGAGCCTTAGACAAAAAAACTCAATGGGGCCCTCCAACTCACTGTCCCCCAGTCCGGAAATGTTCAAATTTATTAACATTATTTCAGTGTAAAGTCTAAAATAATAAAGCCAACAGGGAGAATTTATAATAAACACAAATATGTGATCTTGTACTGGTCAATCATGCTTAATAGGGAGCTAAGCTGAAAGGTGAAACTCTCGATTTACCAGTCAATTTACTCTTCTATCCTCACCTATGGTCAGTAGCTGTGGGTAGTGACTGAAACATCTAGATCACAGAAGCAAGTGGCAAAAATGAGCTTCCTTTGCAGGGTGTCTGGACTCAGCCATAGAGACAGCATGAGAAGTGCAGACATTTGGGAGGAGCTCAAAGTACAGCTGCTGATATTCCACATTGAAAGCAACCAGTTGAGGTGGTTTGGGCATCTGATTAGGATGCCTCCTAGACGCGTCCCTTGGGAGGTGTTTCAGGCATGTGCAACTGGGACTACACATCAGGGCAAACCCAGGACATATTGGGAAGAGATTATATCTCTCAGCTGTACAGGGAATGCCTTGGTATGCCCACAGAGGATTTGGAGGAGGTGGTGTAGGAAATGCATACTGTATCTGGGCATTTTTTCTTTGGTTGCTTCCCCCACAACCTGGACCCGGACAAGTGGCAGAAAATTGATGGATATATATATATATATATATATATATATAAAACAACACCATAAAAATTATTTATATAGAAAATAGAAAACCAATAATAATTGAATAAAGTTAATTTAAAAAATGTAAATAAGTAAAAAAGAATATAAAATGCACAATGAATGTAAAGTGCACATGGTAATAAAAAAATACAAACTGCACATCGTAATATTATATAAAAATAAATTAAGTGCACAAAATGGAAATAAAAAAAGAAAAAAGCTTCTAAAGGCATTACTGTAACATTCAAAATCATTTGTGTACATGCTGCAGGAGTAAGAACACACGACATACAAAATGTGCTATTAACAGTCAGAGAACAAACTGAACTTACATTTAGCATCGAGTTCATCATTATCTAGCTATTTTTAGCTACTTCTGTGAGACACTCACTTTCAAACTTTCACCACTGGCTGGACAGTTGAAGTTCGGTCATTGGTTTCTTCACCCTGTTGGATCTCGGCTTTTATTCAAACAGTAATTTTTGTTTTACTGACGGATTTGTTTACGGTTTCTCTCCAGGTGTTATCTCCTCTGCCATTGTAAAACACACCATTAATTCATTCTGAATGCCCAAGAAGCTCCTTCTGATACCTGTAGTACTCCCATACTTACTGTAACTGAATCAACATTACAGGTTCACTAATATTTCTCTCCATCATTACCTCCTGCTTTTTGCACCAGACATGTACATTCTCATCTTGATTTATAAAAACAAAAATTACATTTAACGTTACTGAAAACTAATGTTCATCACAGACACTCTCACAACATAGATTAGGCACCACCTTGGTTGGGTTCCAGTTGTGCTTTGTAGTGTGTTGATTCTGTGCCTAAAGTGGGGATTCACACAGATTTGTCAATGCAATGGTCCCCCCACCTCCTAGTCCAGAGGCCCAGGCAATTGTCTGCCTTGCCTGTCTTGTAATTATGCTTTTGTGGCACACTGTGCAACTGTGAATGGAAGTCTCTCACAGGACCAATCTCTTCCAAATGGGTCAGTTCTGAGGAGACAACTAATGTTCTCACATGACATCATTTGTATTGTCAAGACATTTATTTAATAAATAAAATCCAAGAAGTAAAATAAAATTACTAACATGTGTGAGACATGTCTAGATCTAACTAAACAGAGCTGGGTACTCTTTTTTGTTTCAAATGGTAGCTAACTTGCTTTGACCTCTTACTCTATGCTCTCCTCTTTTCATCTACTCCTTTCTTTCTTATTCATCTTCTTCCTTGTATTTTCATATCCAGAACCTAGCCATCCTCCTATCTGGCAAAGACACCTGAGCTTTATTTATTTATTTCATTACTACACAGATTTGACCTTTAGCTTATTATTTTGATGTTATGATTTCTCTTGATTCCCTTCATTTAAAATTGCTACTATCCAGTGCAGTTAGTACAAGTACGCTGCGGAGGATACTCACTCACAACATGCTAAATAAGAGTTATCAACTGACCTCATGACATCTGTTTTGTGCTGGAGTTGATAGGACACACAATAGAACATTGTACTGAGGGCTCCGTTGACTCCATTAAATCTAATCACTCAATGCAAACTAATTGTAAAACAAAACCACAGTTGGTTGAAAATTGATTGGTTTAGTCCTGCAGAGAATCAGGAGAAAAGCAGGAGAGTTAGAAAGCTTGAACAGTTCCAAAATGCTTTGCGTATAGATGTGTCTGCACTTTACTGTGAGCGATTTGAGTGGTCATGAGAAACTTATTCCACAGTGTGAGTGAGACAGGCTGAAGCAGAATACAGACTTTTTGTGGGGATGTATGGAAAAAAAGGGACTGTTAAACATGAGAGGGAACTGTTTTTGTGAGATGAATAATTAGAATCAGTTCATAAGATAGAGAAGAATTAATTGGACAAGTAGAGTCAAACTGTAAAACAAAAAGTGTAGGTGACAGATAAACTATGGGTGGTATTCTGTCAAAAACGTAGCATATATACCTGAATCCCATTTTAGGGATTTAATCTGTGTTATGGCGTATTTTATGCTGTGGAGTCTGCAAATATAGAAATATACAAGTCTGCTAGGATACCACAACTAATACTTTATCTCATCTTATTTGAATAAAATAAAAAGTGACATTAAAGTAATGCTATTAAGCATTTTAGTTGAATATTGTTTAAAGGAAGCCAATGTACTCATTAAAAAAGCAGAGGATTAGAGTTAAGTGAGGCTTCCTGGCCTTAGCAAATAATGAAACAGGAGACAACAAATAAAAGAAGGATGTCACTTGATTTAAAATAATTTGATTTCCGTTGTATTAAAGGATATTAGTGTTGCTTGCATCAAAGAGGTACAGTATATTACATCAAGAATGGTAATTTCATGGAATCACAGAGAGCTCAATTCAATTCAAAGGATGAGGGCTGTGCACTGCATATATTTATTAATATAATAGTGACAACAAATAAAGAAAAACATCATACAACAGGGAACTTGTCACAGACTGCTTTTCTCCCTTCGAAGAACTGTACAAAGAGCACAGAGAAACATACTTCTAGATTTGTAAAATCTGCATTCTACAGAGCTTGTTTGTATTCTGTTGCAAGAAGAATGAAGATTACACTACACGTAGCTCTAAAGGCTGGCTGGAATTTCTTGAACATTAGAAAGGAGAGGAGGTTCACTGGCAAGACAGGAGCCTTGTTGTTTCTGGGCTAGTGTCTTTAGGTGTAAGGTGTAAAACAAAGGCAGCAGAAAAGCGCGCTGACTATATAAATAGTCATATTAGGTGACAGAACTCACAATGAAGGAGGACTGTGAGTTAAGCCTGTATTTTTTTCTAAGGGATAATTTTTCTTATTATTTTAGGCTAATATACAGTGGATTAAAAAATAATTCAGACCCCTTCACTTTCTGCACTTTATTATGATGTGGATTTAATTTTTTGGATAAAGTGGTCCATTACTTTATAATCAATTATTCATAATGACAAAGTGAAAACATGTTTTCAGAAAATTTTGCAAATTTAAAAAACAATCAAGAACTGAAAACTCTTATTTGTACAAGTATTCAGACTTTTTGCTGTTTCGCTCCAAATTGTGGTCAGATGAATCCTGTTTGCTTTAATTATCCTTGAGACATGTCTAGAACCTGAAGGGAGTCTACCTGTTGCAAAATTTAATTGACTGGACTTCATTTGGGAAGCCACACACCTGTTTGCATACAGTAGGATTCCACAAATCACACTGTGTGTCAGGATAAAAACTGTGTCATCATGCCCAGGGAACTCTCTGTAGTAAAACGGTGGTGAGGCAAAGATCAGGACAAGGGTATAAAATCACTTCAAAACTGTCTCAGCAGCACTCTATTAATCATACTTTTATAATATAGCAGTTGGGTGTATAGTAACTGAGCAAACACTGCTGTTGGCATCCACATGTTAGAGACATCCATTAATGCTAATGTGTACAGAATCATAAAGTAAGTTCAGAGAATTGCCAAATAGGTTTAAGAAAATATGAACTGGATGTCAAGTTATCTGAAACTCATTTTCAAACATCTGTAATAGTTAATTTAGCTTGCAATAGAAGACTCCACCGGCAATACTTGGCCAGGACCTAAACCTAGGACTCTGGAGCTTTGAGGATGTAGTATTAACCTCTGTGTCATCACACTGTTCATGTCTGGTTTCATACTGACATAATTTTCTGATCATATCAGTAGATTACACTCAAAAGGAAAAACTGGCTATCTCCCAAAGACAAAGTGGGATATTTCATATACTCCTTTATTCTGTGACGTTCCAAATCTCTAATATTCCTAACACTTATTGGTATATTTGAAAAATATATATTTTTTAAATTAGAGAAAAACAGAAATTTATTTCAAAAAAGTAATGCTGGTATAATGTATGATTAATTTCCCAAATCTGATTTTTCTACTACAAAGTCTGAGGATGAGGAAGCCTCCACTTAGAACTTGGCAGTACTCAGGCTTTAATGGAACACCAGTCCAGTACTTGGCATGCATTCAAGAACATACGCAGCCAACATAAATCCATCATTTAAACTCACATCTACATCTTTGGCATTTTGGAGAAAGCCAGAGTACCTGAGGAAAACCTTTAAACATAAGCCAGTACTGCTAACTACTGTGCCATCAAACCATACTGTATAAACTGTAATACAAAGAAAATGTTTCAAGAAAAGTGTAGTAAAATCTAAACTGCGTTAGTTGTCCACTTCTCATTTTTTAACTGACAAGAACCTGCTAGAGAACTGTACGCTCTTACCTACTATGATACTTAACACCTACAAATTACACATCAAAAGGAGAACATTTAAATTGTTTTAGAGACTGCATTCACCTGTAACTCAGCAAGGATAATAAGAGGTGGTGTTTAGAAGTCTAATGAAATATAATTTAAGGCTAGAAATGTGGTCTTCTGTACTCTTGTATGTATTGTCTTAATGTGGGTGAGTAAAAGTGTGTCTTCAGTGATTTTGGTCATTGATTACATGTACTGTATGTTGCCTGTTCTCCTTAATACTAAATCTTGCATGTCAGATTATGATATATATAATATATAAATCTTGTGCTTCAAATTTGCTGAACTGGCAGGATAGTGGCATCAGTGTCTGCAAGCTTCAGTGAAACAGTTTTTTTCTCTACTGTATAATGACTGTTTGAATTTAGAACATTCTCTACCCTGTGGCTGAGGGTTTTCAGTCTAGTTCCTTCTCACATTCCAAAGATATGCATTGTAAGTTAAATGGTAATTGTGAATTGCGTCAGTGTGTGTGTCCATCAATATTTTTATTACAATTTGCCAATGCCAGTCTCTCAGAGCACTTCCTGATCACTAATAGTGGGTGACAACCACTTAAGCTAGTTCCAGTTTCTTTTCTTGTGCAGTAGTACAATAATCTGCCCATCCATTCCTTTTCTGAACCCTCTTTCTTCTTTAGGGGGCCTAGGGAGCTAGAGTTAACTCTAATACTCACCTTCCAGCAAAACAAAGTATTGGCAGTAGCCATAAAAAGAACATAACACTCAGCACAATTCAAGGAAAATACACACATGAATGGATCACAAGAATGAAACAGCCTAAGTAATCTACTACCTTTACTACTGAAACAGATAAAAACAGAATCCAAAAACTGTACAGTACATGGCTAATTTAAAAATGCACTGAACAATCCTGCCTTATATTTGTGTCCTGAGCAGAGCAATTTCAAATATAAAATAAACTTGTCAATTTTCTGTGATATCTGATCAGGATATAAAAATATTAGTATCGTGGTAAAACCATATCTGTAAGTTTAAACTCAACAAGTGGGGATATATATATTTTTTAATTTGCTTAATGTATAGTTCCTTTTTAAATTATTAAGAGTCTTTAACATTTTTAAATGTCTCTGAATTATAGACTCTGACAAGGCAGTGTATTTAGCTGGGCACAGCAGGAATGACCAAAAAACAGCTTAGGTTTGCCTCTGCTTCTTAAATATTTTAGGGGACAAAACATGAATAAATGCATGAATTTTAATGATATTGTGATTCAGTGGTCAGTGCTGTTGTGCATCTCCAGTGCTCTTTGTATCCCTTGTCTATGTCGTATTTGCACATTCTTCCTTTGTTTGGGTAGGGTGTTCTCCAGGTACTCCAGTTTACCTATCCTATAGCTAAGACATGCAAGTTTAGTGTTACTGGCAAATGTAAATTGGAAATGTTTGAACGTAACCGTGTTTGCCATTCTATCCACAGTTCGTTCTCACCTTGCACATTATGCACAAGGGATAGCTATTTATAGGAACAAACTCTTGATCTCAAATTTCTTTAACTTGATTTCCAGTTCACTTCATTGATTAAATGAAAAGATTCTCTTGACTCCAGCAAGTATGTATCAAATTTACTCATGAAAGATACCTCTGGAGCATACCAAGTGTGGACAGTAGAGAGCACCCCAGCTCTCCAAACACCCAACACAATACGAACAAACACAAGTGAAAAGGGCAAAGAGTCTTTTATTATGGGAAACTCTTCCCCAAAGCATTTCCCACCACAGCCACAAGTTTAAACATGCACAGTTAGACAACATTTTATCTTTTCTTGGTTGCTGACTCCTCCATGCTTCTTTGCAAGCTTTGTCCACCTCCTCACGACTCTGAATTGTCTCTGTGTGGCAGGCAGCTCCTTTTTAAATTGACCACCCCAGAAGTCCTTGTGCTTTTCCGCCAACATGGTCTGTAAGTACTTACGGGTGAGGCAGAAATCCCATGCCATAGGGCTCCTCGGTACTTGTAGCACCCCCTGGCAGCACCCACGGCACCCAACAGAAATGTGGTAAAAAAAAAAAAAAACCTCCAAATCCTATGATGCCTTGTGGGAATACGTAGAGCTACTGCAAATCAGGGGAGCTGCCATCTAGCATTTTGGGGGAGGCTGTGCTCTAAAGAAGCTGCCTTCTCTCATCCTTCCATTTCATGGGCATCCCAGTCAGGTTGGGCTAGTAATCACAGATAGGCTAACAATTCTTTGTTCGGACATAGCTTTAATAGATATGAATATAGAACAGCATCTTTAGCATATAGTTGACAGCATTTAAATTATATGAAGTGCATTTACTTAAAAAGGTAAAAGAGGTTGAACTAACATGAATAATGGAGTATTGTCTTGTTGGTGAGACTTGACTGAACAAAGCTGTATCTCTTACAACAATGTTAATTTATTAAGTCAATTAGAAAAATGTTGTGAGCCTAAGAATCCTAGATGTTAAGAGTTATTAAAAGATTTTCTACAACACTATCCATAAACAGAACTGGTTAAGTGGGATAGAAAATAGATGTATGCCATTTGTTTTTTCTTCCTTTTTACATAATCATTTTTTCTTCCTTTTTACATAATCACTTTATTTGCTTTAATACTCTCAAGGCTCAATTGAAACAAAATTACCTCATGATCACTCAACCAAATCTTGTGCTAGATAAAGAAACATGATCAAACTCAGAATGCAGAGCTTACTAGAATATTATAACATTGGGCCATCCGGCCCAAATGACTTGCCAATCCTATTCAACTAGATTGTCAAAATAACATCAAGTCGAGATTTGAATGTCCCAAAAATCTGACTGTCTACTTCTACATGTTATATTTTAATGTACTTACTGTAAATTAACTAGATTACCTAGTTCTATAAGATTCATGAATATTTTACTAGATGACAAAGCATAATCTGTGGGAAGTTCCTAAAACTCCCATAAGGAGAATTGTATTGGTATATTCTTACCATTTCTAATAGTTTTGACTAAACATTATTCTTCAGTTAGTGACAGCCTTGCCATGTGTAAGGGGACCTTGCCTGAGGGCCTACGGGTTCTTTTAATCTGTGAAGTAACACGTAAAAATAACATGCTTATATAAGCACAAAGCCATATGCTTAAAATGTACAGAAGAAAAAATTAAGAACTTTTAAATATAGTAATTAAAGTTTCGCAAGAAAAGATAAGTTTACAGAAGATACATTTTTCCTTTTTTTTAGCTTTTATTCTACGTGTGTAACTACCTTTTTTTTATTCTTGTGTGGATTATTTGCTTTTAACTTTCAGTAAATATTCTGAAAACAAACTTTTGGGCTGTGAGATTTCTTTCGACACACGTTTTGCCCATGCTCGACTTCGCCTTATACTTCAGCGGCTACACTTACACATTAAATTTGATCCACCACTGATCTACAGGGTAGGCCATTTATATGGATACACCTTAATAAAATGGGAATGGTTGGTGATATTAACTTCCTGTTTGTGGCACATTAGTATATGTGAGGGGGGAAACTTTTCAAGATGGGTGGTGACCATGGTGGCCGTTTGGAAGTCGGACATTTTGGATCCAACTTTTGTTTGTTAATATCACCAACCATTCCCATTTTATTAAAGTGTATCCATATAAATGGCCCACCCTGTACACAAGTTTTGTATGCTGTCCAGATCCCTCTGCAACAATGCAGCTGACTCAATGTTATCTCCCCTTCACCCTAGTTCAGTATTATCTGCAGACTTAAGCTTGCTGTTTATATACTTATCTAGATCATTTATATATTGTATAAAGAGTGACAGCTCCTGCACCGATCCCTAAAGTACACCATTTTTACCATCACCTAATTGTGAAGAATTTTTTTTTTTCTCATAATGCACTGTAACTGATTTAAATCCAAATTTATACCCACCTACACATCACATCTTTAATTCTCATGTCTTTTAGTTTGATTACTAACTTTTCATTTGGCACCTTATCAAACCCCTTCTGAAAATATAAAAATAAAATTATGTACACCTCCCTTATTTTATGTTTTTAGTTGCTTCCTCAAAGAATTCCAGCATATTGGTAAAACACAGCCACACTGAATTAACTAACGCATTCTATTTGCTAATACAACTATTCTTGACACGTGCCAGTTGATCTCCAATTTAATAATTACTTCCATTAAATGTCCAATGATAAATGTTAAGCTTACTGGCCTATAGTTATTTGGATAAGCCTGACCACCTTTTTATACAGCAGGATGATATCTGGATGCTTCCAGTCATTGGGAGCTTCCTCAGTGTGCAGATATTTCTGAGAAAAATGTGTCCATGGCTTATATATGCAAAGCAGAATGGGCGAAACTGGCCAAGGATAGGTGTGCCAAGCTTGTGGCATCATATTCAAAAAGACTTGAGGCTGTAATTGCTGCCAAAGGTGCATCAACAAAGTATTGAGCAAAGGCTGTGAATACTTATGTACATGTGATTTCTCAGTTTTTTTTATTTTTAATACATTTCCAAAAGCCTCAAGTAAACCTTTTCCACGTTGTCATTATGGGGTGTTGTGTGTAGAATTCTGAGGAAAAAAATGAATTTAATCCATTTTGGAATAAGGCTGTAACATAACAATATGTGGAAAAAGTGATGCGCTGTGAATACTTTCCAGATGAACTGTACATAAATATGTTTATTGTTTTATTAATATTTCTACTCATTAAACTCTTCAAGCTTGAAAATATTTATGGACAGGTTTTCTATTTTCCCCCACAAAATTCATATTTAATATGCACACTCAAGTGAAAAACTTTATGACACCTTCCAAATGGTGATTATTTACTGTAAAAGTGGAAAGACAATGTCAACAGCCATACTAAAATACTGTGGTTGTATTTTACATATTTATAATACTTTATTCCATTGCAACTAAAGAGATGAACAAAATTTCCAGAATTGCAAAAACCTTGTAGCAGTCCTCATTCAAGACCGTTATATCAAATGACATTCACAAAGCAAATACACCGGGGAGAGAGAGAGAGAGGTAGGTTAACACAGACAAGAACACAATGCGAGCAATCATTGAATTCATACTAGTAGTCTGTACATGGAAGTTAGGTTGCAGATATAGTCACACTGCATGCCTTTTTGTCTAACACAGTTGTCATTTAATTTAAAACACCTTCATCCTATTTCAATTGTATAAAATATAGAATTTTTATTCCTACAGAACATACTTTTAATTATGGTGATAAATATTTGCCCCATTTTAAAATATATATATATATATATCCATGCATCCACAATATACATAAAATACAATAAATATATTCAACATTAATACAGCAACAAAATTAATCACAGTTTGCCTCAAATGTAATTGTGAAACAGTAGACCACTGTGTGCTGCATTTATATAACATACAGGAAAATCTTTTACTTAAAAGGTGGCTAATAACAAAGGCAGACATTTAATACTTTGTCACTGCAATCCTGGCCAGTTGCACAGATATATTAAAATTAAATAAGTGGCCGTGTTATCTTATATTGTACAAAGATGGTACTGTGCAAAGACCTGTGACTCCATTCCTGTATCTTATATTAAATACTCTTCAATGCAAATGCTCGTTTCATTTACAAAATACCTTTTAACATTCATTCACTCACTCAAATTTTATTTGGGGTCATAAGGCAAAGTAGGAAAGGCTTAATGAATTAACAGAGCTCTGCTTCTATTACAACACTAAACACATTTTGTAATGGACACTTTTATCACAGAAACCTTGAAATCTAGTGTCTGTGATATGCTATTTTACCTAAATGCACTTTTAACATGAAAAATTAGATACAGTAGTAATCATTTTTACATATTAACTGCTCCTGGTGGAGCACTGTGTTTTATTTTTTAGAAAGCACCTACATCAGCCTAAATATACAAGCTAACAAAACTGTTTTAGCTAAAACAAACTTGTTTAGTAATTGGACAAACCTGGAAGGAAAAGTAATCAAATGCACTGTAAGAAAAAAGTATAATTATTTAATTGCTTTATGAAAACTTTTATATTACAAAATTAAATGAAAAAACACAAACTTTAGTAAGCTTGAACTGCATTAATACACATTTAAGGAAAGAAAACTGAAAAGAACTATTCTCTGAGACTATAATATCGTATGTTTAAAAAGCATACCTTACGCATCTTGTAAGGGAGAAAAAATGTTTTGCCTGCTGCAATTGGTCTTCTTTAACTAATCATTGAAGAAAGCTATTCATTCTACCAGGTGTTTCTTGAACTTTCAGCTTCAAGGTCATTTCTAGGTTGCAGTTATTTAATGGATAGATCCAGCCAAAAGTTCAGTCAGAGTAATTTGAACAGAAAAGCTTGCATGGTAGCTAAATACAGTACTTGCTGTCTACAGGTTTGTCTATGTTAGGTGCAACTCATTGTATCACTAAAAGGTTGGAAATAGTGCACTAGTATCTATATATAGGATGGCAGAACAACTTCATGGAATTACCTGCTTCAGATACTTACATTATTATGTGACCAGCCAGTAAGTGAAAAATTTGTATTGCTTTCTGGCTTTTAACACACTATATTTTCTCTTTGCTATTGCAATTTCTATTGTGATTAGTATTTTCATTTGTAATTCTGCTACACTTTCTAAAGAATACTGTTTTCAAATAAGATGGTATTGACATCATTTTATAGAGCTGCCCACTGAAGTATTTGTAGATTAATATGAGGAACAAAGATAAACTGCTTAGTATACAGATATAAAGAACCTCAAACACCAGACATGCCACAACAGTTTTTTTGCTTAGAAACAATTCTCATTCCTTAGTGGTGACTTAAAGTGTCAGGTTTAATTAACTACACCTGATTCCTATACATCACAAGACTGAAGGTTCTAGTCAGATTGTCACAAGACACAATAAAACAAAAATTTGGGGGCTCACTGTAGCAGCAATAGTACTGAAAATCTGGGCAAACTGTACACATATGGAGATTCTTTTATGGGAATTATCTATTAATGGAATCTAAGCACATTTCTAATTAGGTTTTAGTATCATCAGAAGGGTCACAAGCCAAAAACAGCTTAAGGTTACAGAGATCACAGAGATTTTTATTTCCATTGTAATGTGCAGAGAGAAGCTTCTTAAATTAACATGCCCAGTGGTTTCTACTTATCTTATACCCACATTTAATTGCAAGTTTTTTTTTTTTTAATTATTTCATAAAATGTTGCGGCATGCAAAGAACTCTATTTTAGCAGAAACCACCTGAAGGGAAGACAGTTTTATTACTGACACTTAGTTTCAATGCCAACCGTATTTTATATATTAATATAAAATACCTTACGTATTTTTGTTAAGAAAGCACTGGCTGCAGGTTTGAAATGTTAAGATGCATCTTTCAGTCTATTGCAAACTATTGATGACTTAACAGTTTGGACAAAATGGCCACAACTGCAGAAACTTTAACACTATTCTTATATTCTTTGGCACAAAAGTGCACTTTGATTAAAAATTTACTCATGAATTTTCTGAATAGCATTGGTAGATTGGATGATTTAACCAATCAAACTGATAGCACATTGGGCATTGGACTCCACATGAAAATGAGCAAGAATATATGCAAATGCCAGAAAAGCACTAATAAAATATTTAAAATGAGATAACCTGAGGTCCAGTGCTTGACAATATGATATAGAAGCTTTTAAATTATATTAATTTCTAGTGAAGAAAAAGTGGTGCTGCCTCTTAAGCCAGGTGCTTATGATTAAAGCCTTGCACACATTAATGAAAAGCACTGGTGGCACACACTAGAAGTCAACAGCTAAAACAATTTCAGAATTTGGTTATGAAAAATATACAAAATAAATAAGTTATGATTAATAATTGTAATATTCTCAAAGCTGTTTAATCAAATTTAAATTTGCAGGAGGTTGGAACCTGGGCACTATAAAGGAAACAAACCTTGGCAGGGTGCCGGTACAACACATGGCCCACTCATATATACAGTACACCTATATTCATATTGGTTCAAATCCCATGCCTGAGTTTGTCTGTGTGAAGTTTACATGTTCTCCCAATGTCTGAATGTGCTTTAAGCAGCCAAATTTAAATGATGAGTTTTAACAAAACACATTTAATAAATGAGTTGTTAAACTGGTTTATGGTGTTGATTTACTACTCAGATTTTAATTTACATCTTTGTTTATAATGTAAATGTGGACTGCTATGTGTTCATTAATTAAACAGAATCAATGTTTTAATAATGAACAAAGACTGCTAATAATTGTACTGTATATGTAAGCTGTAGTAGATTCACATAATTATAATAGCTGTATTAGAAATAGATAACAGAAATAACAGTCTTAAACTTTGATTAAAGCTAGCATTTGGACCCAAGGTTACAAATAAGGATAAATCAGGAGAATGCATTGAAACTCTAGCAATGCTAAAATATATTTAATAATGTAAAGTGAATTTCTTTATTTCCTTCAATTAGCCTCCTAAAACATTTCATTTTTAACAACTACTTTTGAAACTGCCTCTAAACCTAAATACAGCCCACCCAAGTAAAAATCCCAGAAAGAATAGGCATATGATGATTGTGAAAGATTTCTGATTTACTATACACAGGCAAATTCTTAAGCACTTTCCGCTCTAGACTTGATTAACTAGCAGTATCACTCTCCTATGTTTTCTTGTGCATAACTCACTGAATGTTAGATTAAAGACAAATATTTCTCATAACTGCCAACAGATTGATTGAACAGTTATAACTGATTCAAATTTATGTCACATAAAATTATCACTTTTTTAGTATTACAAAGGATCTGATGTAGGACAGCTACTGTATATCCCGCATTATATGGCTCAAAACTGTTGTGCTACATTGCAGATGCATCTTAAATATTAATAAAACTACTGGGATACAAGCTGGGGACTATTCCACAAGATCTGCTTTTCTTGTTATTGTATATTTTACCAAGTATTAGTCCTACGCTGTTGGCAGATAACAAACAGCATGAACTAAATTCCAATTTTCTTACTACCTACAGCTCACATACCTGTCCATGAATTGAATCCAAACAGTCATAGTTCCTTCTACCAGGAAGTGGCACTGGATAGAGATAATCACGGGAGAGGAATTTTCAATAGTCCAGTCTGAAACCTCTTTCAATGGTGAAGAAGGACTCATGTTTCCCTAATTTGGTGATTAAACTTAAAACCCTATGAAACACTGGCCTAGACATGCTGTGAAACCAAGGATTATGATTATCTTATTCTTTCTGTTATTTGAGTCTAGACAACATGGTTGAAGGATCACTACTCTTGAGAGAGCAAAAGACCTAACTTTATGGCATGCATGAAGCAGTCAAAAAGTTATTTCTTTCAGCAGCAGCAAGTTTCTCTTTTGTATGCCATTAATGTTTTATTTACTAATGGCATATAAGCTAGTCTACTTTAAAAGGCACTTAAGGGTTAGGGGTGAAGTGACATTTGAGATCTCCAGCAAGCAACAAAGTGCAGCAGTTTTAGTACTTTGGGGTTACTCTTGATCCCTGGGGAGAGCAATCATTCTTAAGGAGTACATAGGTTGGAGTCCGGCAGAAGTGGACAATGAATGGCATAGCACGTCGAAATACATTGTGGGAGTCGTTGTTTTACTACCTGCTGGACAGAGATGTACTTCCGCTACCATGTTTTGGTACCTAGAGAAGAGCAGGTCAGCAAAGTACACGACTATTTGATGCTGGTAGGTACTGTGTACTTGTCGGTACATATAATATGAATTCTTAACATTATAAAGATTCATAAGACTCTGCAAGGTGCTTGAGTATACTTGCATATTGGTTAGTCCCGCAACTAGCATATGCAGTCATATTTGCATATTAGCAACAGAATAAATAAAATTGCAGGTGAAAGTTGAAGGAATGTATGGCAACACAGTAGTCCTGTTTTCCAGAAAAAGCAAGCTATGCAGTTTTTAAAAAAGAGATGCATAAATTCTGTGTAACTTGCAGGGCTACTGTTCAGAATATTTTGGCTCAGCCTGTTTTCCAAAATGAAAATTACATTCCAAAATGAATACTGGTATTCCAAGGCCAGAACCCCGATAATGACTATAATACTGTAATACATATGTATAGGTAAAACTATCCTAAGCATTATGGAAAAAGAACTGAGAATACCTAATTCTGTACATTAATTATTTATAAATATATATATGAACTGCATTTTGTCTTTGATGTTCTCCTTTAATATTCAAATTTTTTAAGCTTGTTTTTTAATTGTAAAAACTAGGGTTAAATTAACATTTCTTATGTGGCAGCAAGGACCCTGAGTTCAAAGAAAATTGTAGCCCATTTCTGTTGACTGGAATGAGAAATAAAAGTGATGAAACTTTTGGAAATTTATTATTAACAAGAGAAACATTTCCTAATCAGAATGAGTGCAAACATTCAAACCCCATGCCCTGTTCCAATACTAAAAGCAAGCATATGCTGGGTATAAATTAGATTTTGCTCTAAAATAGCTGAACAATGCAGTTACTTCTTTTCTCTATTTCAGAATGCATTGGAGGCTGATGGTGCTTACTTATAAACATCCTTTTCTCAATTTGCTCTAATCATTTTTTTCTACCCAAAGATGAATAACTAAGTCTTTGAAGTCACAGTTTAAAATTCTGGATGTCATACTTAAAATCAATAATTTGATACTGAGTCTTTTGAACGGATCTTCAGTGCAGTTTTCAGCATGTGCAATTTTCTACTCATTTTGCACTCATACAACTTAAAAAGAGATTATACCCAGAGATGGATAATTAAGGTGGAATCTTTAACACACTGGGTATACATATCCTCTTAAATGCTTTTAAGCTAGTTTCCTGCCATCACATTCACATAAACCAACAAAAACATCTTTTTGCCAGTTATGCTTTTTTAAGTTAACAATACAGGGACATTCTACTTCGGCGCATAGCTTCACTAATCAAGTAAGCAGGGCTCAGCTCAGGCTCTTCAGTCATTATGACAATATTTTGCCATTCCCCAGTCTGGCTAGACTTTTTGATAGTGTCCACAACACAGAGAGCATACAAACAATCTTCAAAGGTGGCTGCCATGGTGAGAGGTCTTACATCCCATGTGCGCCTATCTTCTTGGTCCTGAAAAGCTTTTCGCACAGCCTGTACCATTCGAATTGTGCCAGTGAGGTATGGTGAGGGTATATCACTGAAGGCTTTCTCTGGCAAGGAAGTGTTCCCCAATGTTGTTGAGTCCTTTAAAAGAAGTTCCCTTTGGGCAGCATTATTTTTCTGTCCATAAAGATCAGTTCCACTGACCATTAGTCTTCCAACAGAACCTACTACTATTACCTCTTGTCTAAATTCCCCAGGGACATTAAAATTTAATGTAACTGTGCAACATGCACCTCCTTCCAGAATCATCTGAAATGTACAAAAATCATCGCTGGTGATTTGCCGAATACCCTTGATGTGATCAGTCTGCTTGACAAAAGTCTTGAGAAAGCCGTGTACTTTACAAGCTTTCTGGCCAGTTAAGAAGGTCAACAGGTCAATGATGTAACTTCCAACAGAATGTAAACCTCCACCTCCCATTAAGTCATCACAGCTCCAGTTGTACTTTTTTCCAAGCAGACTTCCACTATGCACCTGTGCCTCACAAACCAGAAGTTCTCCTACATATCCCTCTTCCACCAGCTGCTTCATCTTGACAAATGAAGGTAGAAATCGTAGCACATTGCCCATGATGCTCATCAATTTGGGGTAGTAATGGGCTGCAGACATCATTCGAAAAGCATCCAATGGGGTGGCTGTTCGATCACAAATAACATTCTTGCCGATGCCTACAAAAAAACACCGAGAAAAAAAACAGTCAGAGGCGAAAGCATACTGCACAAGGCTGTAATTGAAATCAGATACATTTGTATTGCATCAAGATATCCATAATTTACATAATCATTTTTGTTCCAAGAGTTCATTAAAAAACATGGATGGAATTTAAAAGCATAATGTCATCAGTATTTCAATCTTTATGTTTCTTGAATAGTAATTGCTCATGAGCTGAGCTTGAAGAAAATTAGCATTATCCAAAATTTTAAAAGGGACTGAGGGATGACACAACAACAACTGCTAGGTTGCAATTTGAATAGTTCTCCTAGTATTCAATTATCTTTGCAAATTTGAAGGGAATACACCAGTAACCAGATATATGATAGCTGAAACTCTGTTCCGAAGAATAGGTACTTAACAATTGCTTAAAAGATACTCTGTATGTTCAATTCATTATAATAACTATTCATGGTGGCTCTAAAATCCGTACTAACCCCCACTCTCTCTTCTGTTTCTTTTTCCGGTTTCTTTGTGGTGGCAGCCTGCGCCACCACCACCTACTCAAAGCATCATGATGCTCCAACATTGATGGACTAAAACCAGAAGTCTACATGACCATCATCATCAAGTCCTTCCGTGAGAACCCTACTTACAAAGAGGACTGTTTCATTTATGTGAGGTCGAATGCCCAGAGGGGACTGGGTGGTCTTATGGTCTGGAATCCCTGCAGATCTTATTTTTTTCTCCAGCCGTCTGGAGTTTTTTTCTGTTTTTTCTGTCCTTCCTGGCCTTCGGACCTTACTCTTATTCTATGTTAATTAATGTGGACTTATTTTATTTTCTTACTGTGTCTTTTATTTTTCTATTCTTCATTATGTAAAGTACATTGAGCTACATTGTTTGTATGAAAATGTGCTATATAATTCTTTAATAGGTAGGATTTAAATGTATAGACTCGAATAATTTCTGTTTACTACAGACAAAACTGTATTATTGAAAACTATCTGATCTGAAAAGCTCAGCATGATACACCCACAGCACTGTGACTGATGCACTCTAAACATGTTTGTTATACGCTCTTCAATTTGATGAATGAATTGTGAATTACAAAAAAAACTGTGCCTGAAACTCTATTGGTTTTCCTAAAAGCTTGCCTGTCTCCTCCTCTTCATTAATGCTTGAGTAGTGCATTTATTGAGTAGTGCATACAGCGTACGTTAATGACACTGTACATTCTTTCCTAACAGCGTGACTAAGTAAACATCTATAAAGCACCTTTAAAGTGCTGATGTCATCATGTGCAAGCTAATGCAGTCCTGTTCACTTTGCCAAGGACAATATGCTAGTGCCATGTGTTAAAAAAAATGAATGAAAACAATACTCTTAACTAGCAGTGATAATATCTAAGTTGTCTAAAGCATGTTGAAGTAAAGTAACGGAGTAACAAAAACATGGAAAGTCAATTAGCAAGAAATATCATATGACAAAATGAGTACAGGTCTTACATTTTTGTTTTTATGTATCTACTTAATGTGCTATTGTTGATATAATTTTCTTCAGTAATTGTACTGCTGATTCACACTGCATCTTTATTTTTTTGTTTTAATTAATTTAAAATGTAAACAACTACTGCAGCTGTTTGCCTTATTTTGAGTTGACGTGCTTTTTAAGATTCGGAACCATTACCTATATTTTTCTTAACCAGCATCAAAACAATAATAAGATCCAAATGGAGTCAACAGATGATCAGGTAGCTTGATCCCATTTGCATCTGGGTGTCCATTATACAAACTCTGCCACAAATAAAGCATTTCAAAGTAAAAAAGAGAATGTCTGAGAAGCACTGATCTGTTTTAGTCCACAAAACATTCAGATGGTACTCTCATTAAAAAAATGAACAGTTTTGGAAGTGTTTGGTGTGTCAGAATGAGAGCACTAAAGGGCTAAATAATTAAATAAAACATTAACAACAAGAACGGGCTTCTAATTAAGAAACTGGCAAGAACAAAACTGGTGGCCTTGAGTCCTGAGAGCTTGCTAGTCATCTGTGGGCTTGCTTTGCATCAGATTATACATTTAGCTGTTAGTTATGGGGGAAAAAGAGTCAAGAGATCTAAATCTTAAAGATCAAATCTATTAAAATTACAGTAAAAGATGTATGTGTTCCTTTAACTGCAGTAATTGGTTACAAATTGAGAAAATAGCTGAAACAAAAATCTCCAACCACTGCAGCCTATCAGGATCTGAGCTTGAAATCACTACATTTGACACTGACAAGCATAAAGTTATCACTTAAACAGATAAAATACTCTTTTTTTCTTTCTTTATCTACACTTGCATAAGGACACTGTTTTTCAGATCAAAACTATAAAGGAAATGTAGCTTGAACCCAATAAATAAAATACCATTCAGGAAAGGAGGAAAATAAAGATTTGGCTAACACTGTGTACTCATCTTGTGGGTCATTCACACAAATACAAATTTCTCAATAATCTGCACAATTGACAATAAAATTAAACTTAAAACCTATATATCTGACTTGGCACAATGATTTATGCCACATCTTCAAAGATTCAAAGCCCTGGTCACTGTCTTTATGAAGTATGTACATTTTCTCAGGCATTTGAGGGTTTTCTCTGGGTACTTACATTGGCAAATGAGTATGTCCTGTGATGAACTGATACCCTACCTGGGATTGGTTCTTGCTCAAACAACCATAACCCCAAAATCAACTAAATTAATTATAGAAAATATATAAACATCAGCTCATCTTTCACATGCCACAGCATACTTACTGACAAATTACACTTATATGTACACTAAATTACATACTGTATATTGTATACTGTTTTATGACCACTAATTAATTTTCCAAAGGTTACTCTACCACAGGGTAGCAAGGTGCTGCAACCTACTTTAATATGAAAGTAGGCGTCTCAAAGCTGGAATTAATGCTGAATGCGTACAAACTCACATACAGTACGGTCATTCTAGACAAACAACCAAACAGGCATTTATCTATACTGTATATATATAAAACAGTTCCATGACTGACTGACAGACAACGCACAGACCAAACCACTGGACCTAAAGGGCTGAAATTTTGAGAGTGCATTCCTATAATGACATGGATAACCTCTAAGAAAGGATTTTTTGAAATTCCATCCCTAAGGGGGTGAATTGGGACACTCCATACGTTTCTTGCCACTGAGAAGAGGGGCGAACGACACGGTGCGCATGCGTGGAATAAGGAAGGGGATGCTCAAATACAGAATAAGCCTATAGAATGGTTTTGTGAACAGGCCATTTTGACTACAAAAAACGATCAAGCTGCGTTCATTAATGACATGTTGCTGAAGTCCTTTGACGGAAAAGAAATGGTCTACAAGTCGAAAAAAACTGTCTGTAATGCAGATGAAGCCGTTAACTATCCGGTGGAGTTTTTAAATTCCCTTAAACCACCGGGTCTTCCATACCATAGGCTTACTCTGCGGAAGGGCACACCCGTAATCCTCCTTCGGAATGTAAAACCACAAAACTGTGTAATGGCACTAGACTGCCCTGCATAAAAATTTAATCAAAGCCATTATTTTGACCGGGTGTGCTCAAGGAGAAAAACTGTTCATGCCGCGCATTCCTCTAATATCCGATAGCCTCCTCTTTGACTTTAAGAGACTGCAATTTCCCTTCAAAGTATGCTTCGCCATGACGATAAATAAGTCTCAGGGCCAAATTTTGAAATACGCTGGCGTAGATTTAAGGGAAGACTGTTTCTCTCACGGTCAGTTTTACGTAGCTTGCTCACGCGTAAGTTCACCCACGAGCCTGGTAATATTAGTGCAGCCCAATAAAGAAACATAAAATATTGTTTATAAGGAAATCCTCTAAAAAGCAATTAAATATTTACACTCCCATGGCGTCAGAAGTTCCACGGAAGAAAGTCACGGGCAATAACTATAACTTCATATATATATTTCTGAAAAAAAAGTATATTAAAACAGAGTCCCGCGCGGACGAAGTCGTGGATAAAAACTGTTGGTAATAAATGGAAAACTGCCTTCCCTGAAAAATAACATACAAATAAAAAGAGAAAGGGGTAACTACTTAAAGATATTTGGCAGCTGGGGTGGGATCTGAACCCAGGCTGCTGCGGCTGTGATTCTCTGAATAGCCCCTTAGACTGAAGAACTGTTTAGAACTCATTCCATTTCGCATGGATTGGTCTCTAGTAGTAAATGGATTGGATGCTCAACCTTGTAGCACTGTATAGGTGATATTTGTAAGTCACAGAGTGATTCTTTTGAGTCCTTTATGTGATTTAGGTCTGGTGTTTCATTTCAAGTCAAGTGGCTTCAGTGTCATACCATTCATGCACAGTGCTGCAATAAATTCAATATACAGTGGCTCTGAATTTCTCATATTTAATCATTCTGAGGTTAACTTCATTCTGTAATTTGGATAATTTACCTGCTTCAAGACCTATCTGTGCTTCAAGTTAAGTTTACAGATGGATGGCCTGTTATTATGCTGAAGCATTAGTTGATACACAGTGCATTTGAAGTTCCTTTAATAATAGCAGGGCATCCTAATTATGATGTAGAAATGCATCCCACACCACAACACTTTCTTGACTAATGTGAGCTGTGTATAATAGTGGTATCAAATAACCAAGAACCAAAAAAAAAAACCAGGGAGCCTGATGAGTGCCAGTTTCCACTGATACATGCTAGAGAAAGGACCAAAACTGTGTGAAAACCAAATGAGCTTATGAGTCCATCTCACTATCAATAGTGCAGATTACTGGTTGTATTTTAATTATGTGGAGATTGTTTTAGACTAACTCTCTTTTAGGTAGGTGTACTTAAAAGGGTAACTTGGGGTTTTAAATATTTTTTAGCCTACTGCTACAGATCATTATCCTCCAATATTTCTACGAACAAGTAAGATGAATGCTTACAATACTTAAACTCCAGTCTAGTTAAAAATGCATTGCAGACACACTATAATTCTGTATGCTCTTTCATCAATAATACAGCAGTAGGGACTTATTCTATGCACTGCTGAGTCAAACAGATCTGACTGGCTACAAGCCAAGGGACTCAGCTGTCTTTATTGACTGCTCAACCATTTGAGAGGAAAAGGGGACAATTTTATTGTTACTTGAAAATATTAATAACATGTGCCTATGTCTGCTCTCCCCAACCTATAGAAATAAAACAAAATCTACGGCACATGCAAGGTTACATAAATGTAACTTTGGTTAAGAAACAGAGCTCCTATTTCCCAAATTAAATGGCAGCTCATTCTCTACCTACATAGTAATTTGTCAGGGTTCTTTCATTTATGGTAACTGAGATAGCATTGCTTGTTCACAGATTTCCATATCCAGACCAATTATCATAATCCATGCCTCGTCTGAAAATCTTTCAGCTGTGGCTTTCTGACCTTCTTCATCAATTAAGAAAATGAAGACATTAATTACTCCTATTTGAGAAACTGTTTTGAAAAAAATGTTTTAGATACAACACATGGACAAATATGTCTCCTCTTTTATTAATTATACAATAATGCTTCTTGATGGCATGTTTTATGTAAATTATAAAGCAATCATAATTATGTTTGTTGATTATTACTATGTCATCAACTGTATTTACTCTCCATATTTTCACATGCTGTAGTTATAAACTTCCTTTCTTTTTTTGTGTTACATTGCTATTAATAGTCTTAAAAAAATTTTGCAATTGCTTTACCATGTATATATGAAATATTAATTTGTATATTGATTAACTTGTTTTATATTGTTTGTCATAATTCTTCTACTTTGTTTTGCAAAAAATAATCTATGACATACCAGCTTCCATCTGTAAATGCATTATGTAGCAGAAAACTAATTATTGTCCTTCAGAGATACTGATTGTCTCAGTAGGAAACCAGTATTTCATCCCTCTACCAAATCAGTGTAACTGGCAAAGGCTGAAAAAGTTACTAATGAGCAAACAAAATAAGAACAAAAATTGCCTCTACAGCAACAGAATGGCATTTGGCATACACAAAGAGACACAGAGGAAAGGTTATATATGTGGTGTTCACAGATTTGTTTTTCCTCAAGTGCCCACAGGGGTGCAAATTTCATTCCAACAGGAAACAGCAAGCACAAAAATCTTTAAAGAAGGCTACAAATTAGAAGATGTGAAATGCCTGCATTCTGCACTACCTAGAGGAAAAAAACAACTGTGACCAACTTTAAAAACACTTCAAAATGTACAGTGAATAAGCAAAAGAACCCCTTTCTTAGTAACCATTTAAGCTGCCAACTTGCTCTGTTTCAACCAGTATACACTATTATAATTGTATCCAAAAACTATTTGCATCTTTCAGTTATTGTATTAGCTTTGTCACTGAGCTGGCAGTCAAAATCAACAAGCTAGGTGAAAATTGTTAACTTTGGTGGGGGGGAAGAACTGAATTTAGTTTTGTTAAGTTTGCCTTGATTGTATGGAATGTTACATGCTTTAAATAAATTCAATAAAAGTAAAAAAAAGAGGAAATTTTTAACTTTGTGCTGTTTGTCTGTGCATGTATTGTACATTTAAAAACACTAACAGTTTTTTTGTGAAAAAGTATGCTTTAATTAAACATACAATAAAACTTGTTATAACCATTTTGGGCAATTGGGGATTTTCAGTAGGACAGAATTGCTTGCTTTCATAATGGAACTTCATTGTTCTTAGTTCATGTAGTGCGATCGCACCTACCCAGATTTTATGAGGGTTAATGCAGGCTGGAGTCAATCCATCTAAAGACAGCATTTCAAAGCAGACCAGACAGTGGTAGGCAGCACATAGGTTTATGTTTTGTATACAACAGACTTTTGATTACTTTTGTGTATTGAGGACCAAACTAGAAGATAAAGGGAATGGTGTCTGCTTAAAATGTCAATGTGCTGTGCAAACGTAAAACATTATGATCAAATGATTTGATTATAATCAATCAGAACATTTTGTATTGACAATTTTCATGTAGGAAGGAAAACACAAGATATAACCATAGTACCATAACCTTTACTATTTAAGACATGTGAACAAACTGTAGACTTGCTGGGTAAAGTAAACTGAAATTCCTTAATAATGATGTGCCTTAAAATTTTCCCTTTCTTTGAAAGAGTATAAGACTGCAACATTAAACACTTGTCTGATTTGACATTAAAAAAGTAAAGATATGTATCTGAATGATTTAAAAGAAAAGGAATCTTTATGCTTTTCTAAAGTACACAAATTCAATATCTGAAAAATAGTAATATACTATAATCCCACAAATTCTTAAAGGTGCACCTTTTCTTTTTTTATTAAACCTGCCAAAATTTGTGTTCATTTATCCTGTAACATGATATTAAAGTACTAAGCTACTTTGACCAAGCAGACAGCAAAAAACAGAAATGTGAGAATTTAAAGAAATTGAGAAGTTCAAGTGCATATTAAAAAAACCACAAGATACTCATTATGACATTTCAATAGCTAGTTGCACAACTGATTATTTTGTATGTGTTATTCTACTTTCAATAGATAGATGATTTTATTAAAACTATGACATAGGAAGTTGTGAAATGCACCCAATAACACAGGCCCTGCACATTTATTCTCCTTCTATAATGAGATCTCTTTAAGAGGGTTCTCGTGATCAGGCTCATTCTTAAAATAATGCCACTCAGTCAAGAGTTTAACCCAAAATAGAGCCAAAACAATTTTACTGAATGTTCCTGTATATAATGTACTGCTTTTTATCATAAATACTGTTAGTTATAGAGTCTGTTATTTTAAAAAAGATGTAGCAGAGCTGGAGGAAATGTCTTTTATAGAACAGAGGTACCTATTCACAGCAATTTCAAATTCTGATGTAGATATTAAGATTCCCAGTTTGCATCTAACTTAAACTCTAAAGTCAATCCTGTATTCCATCCAAATACTAGACTGAAAGCCATTGGAAAAATGAATCATAATTATAGCTATTACTACCTTTGATGAATGCTGAAAATAAATGCAGTGTTTAATTCTATTACCATCTCTGCTACAAATGTACAACTGAAATTCATCTATGCTCATGCAGTCCATACAAGATCCACACTTCAGCAATCAACTCAAACTATCAAAATATAACATAAAACATCACATGGATATGACAAGAAGAGCAGCTATCTATATGAAGACTTCTCTATCTAATAATGCAGAAAGTGTAGTTTCAAATATTGGCAAAGTGTTACAAAAATTAAAGTAAAAGCATTTAACTTATTAATCTATACAGAGAGCAAGGCTCTAACCTTGGTCAAATGAGTCTAAATGCAGTCAATATAAACAATTAATAATTCAAAAATACATAAGGAAGGTCACGTCAGATCTTGACTCTGCAACACAAAGGTCAGCTGAATCGATGGCACAGGGTACTGATGCTTGAGACATATCCAAGAAAACCTATGCTATATTACACTTTTGCCATTCAAACCAAACATCTTTTTATTTTTTAATTTCGAACACCTTAAAACTTAATTGTAAATCAGATGTGCACAAAGTTGATAAACTGTAACAAAAACACTACTTCAATTTACTGATATATTTTGCATCCAAAATGATGCAAAGATGGATTATAGTGTCTTAAGTATGGTGAGCACATTTTTGAAGGAGTGGTAAAAATATAAGCAAGAAGTAATGTAAGTGTCTCCTATGCCTTATGTCTTCAGATACATGTGGTACACTTTTATACTTGGAGAAAGAGAAAAATACAGGATATAAGATGTCTTTCTTCTTCTTACAAGAGAATTTAGAACATATAGATGAAGCTATAATCAAATTTAGCATTTAAACAAATTTAAATAAATAAATTTAAGACAAAGAGAGCACATACTGTATGTCAGCAGGTCTGGTCTTGAAAAAGTTTCAGATACTGAGCACCAGGTATTTTATGAATTTCAAAATACGACATTTAAGACAAATACTGTATTACCAGGTTATATCAGTCATGTACCAGCCTTGTACACAGTATATTTAGGGATTACAATAACTCCATCGATTTCTTCAGATCATGGGATGAGGAGATAACCTTCATCATATAGCACAAAAATAACTAATAATAAAGCAATATACTTATTGTAAGTTCTAGCATGAAAGAAAAGTCATAAATTTCAACTGGAATTCTTAAGACTGACCAAAAGGTTATTCACCATTTGATGATGCATATGAGATACTAAGCAACAAGAAAAACTGAAACATGACTGGTTTCCTTAAAATCTAAAGAAGCATAAATATAATGTATGTGACATTTTTCCTTCTGTCTTATTAATATTGTGAGACTAGGATTTACATTTTACATTTGGGACAACACATAAAATGTTTGAAGCTATAGAGTTAGCAGTATTTTAAAAATCTAAAATTGTAATTGTCTAGAAAATATTGTTATACATGTCATTTTATTGTGCAAGAAAGGATCAAAAAATACAGAACTGTTAACAGATGCAAATAAACCCTTTGCTTATGGACAAAAAAGGCCTTCCAAGTAAAGCACACTCTCAGGGTGGGCCATTTATATGGATACACCTTAATAAAATGGGAATGGTTGGTGATATTAACTTCCTGTTTGTGGCACATTAGTATATGTGAGGGGGGAAACTTTTCAAGATGGGTGGTGACCATGGTGGCCATTTTGAAGTCGGCCATTTTGGATCCAACTTTTGTTTTTTCAATAGGAAGAGGGTCATATGACACATCAAACGTATAGGGAATTTCACAAGAAAAACAATGGTGTGCTTGGTTTTAACGTAACTTTATTCTTTCATGAGTTATTTACAAGTTTCTGACTACTTTTAAAATGTGTTCAATGTGCTGCCCATTGTGTTGGATTGTCAATGCAACCCTCTTCTCCCACTCTTCACACACTGACAGCAACACCGTAGGAGAAATGCTAGCACAGGCTTTCAGTATCCGGTTTTTGGTATCAGTTTCAGGTGCTGCACATCTCGTATCTTCACAGCATAGACAATTGCCTTCAGATGACCCCAAAGATAAAAGTCTAAGGGGGTCAGATCGGGAGACCTTGGGGGCCATTCAACTGGCCCACGACGACCAATCCACTTTCCAGGAAACTGTTCATCTAGGAATGCTCGGACCTGACACCCATAATGTGGTGGTGCACCATCTTGCTGGAAAAACTCAGGGAACGTGCCAGCTTCAGTGCATAAAGAGGGAAACACATCATCATGTAGCAATTTCGCATATCCAGTGGCCTTGAGGTTACCATTGATGAAGAATGGCCCATATACCACACCATACCATCAATTTTTTGTTCCAACAGTCTTGGAGGGATCTATCCAATGTGGGTTAGTGTCAGACCAATAGCGGTGGTTTTGTTTGTTAACTTTACCATTCACATAAAAGTTTGCCTCATCACTGAACAAAATCTTCTGCGTAAACTGAGGGTCCTGTTCCAATTTTTGTTTTGCCCATTCTGCAAATTCAGTGCGCCGATCTAGGTCATCCTCGTTGAGATGCTGCAGTAGCTGGAGTTTGTAAGGGTGCCATTTGTGAGTAGCTAATATCCGCCTAAGGGATGTTCAACTAATGCCACTCTCTAGTGACATGCGGCGAGTGCTACGCTGTGGTCTCTTGCTGAATGAAGCTAGGACAGCCACTGATGTTTCTTCATTAGTGACAGTTTTCAGGCGTCCACATTTTGGCAAATGCAACACTGAACCAGTTTCACAAAACTTAGCAAGCAGTTTGCTAACTGTAGCATGGGAGATGGGTGGTCTCGTAGGGTGTCTTGCATTGAAATCTGCAATGACCCGGTTACTGCGTTCACCAGACATCAACACAATTTCTATCCGCTCCTCACGTGTTAACCTCTGCGACATGTCAATGGCTGTAAACAAAGAGAAACTTGTAAATAACTCATGAAAGAATAAAGTTACGTTAAAACCAAGCACACCATTGTTTTTCTTGTGAAATCCCCAATAAGTTTGATGTGTCACATGACCCTCTTCCTATTGAAAAAACAAAAGTTGGATCCAAAATGGCCACCATGGTCACCACCCATCTTGAAAAGTTTTCCCCCTCACATATACTAATGTGCCACAAACAGGAAGTTAATATCACCAACCATTCCCATTTTATTAAGGTGTATCCATATAAATGGCCCACCCTGTATAATGCTATGGTAATGCTTTCTGGGTCTTGTACAGGAGGCCTACATGGAACACAATCAGCAAACCTTTGTTTTAAATCTGGTTCTCCCCCTCAGTGGTGCTAGGTTTAATAAGATGATGATGATCCTGCCTACTTCCTAGCAGAGTTTGGCCTCATCTGGTCTTTTTCATAATCACATATTTAATTTACTATTGACATTATGCTCATTTTGATCCTGACTGGCTTGTCTAAATTCAATTTTGTACATTTGCACCATGTCATGATTGCCCTATCTATGCTTAAAATGTATGCTGATCTTCTACATTTTTTCACTTGCGCCTACCTCTATGTATCTTAACAGTAGAATTCCTGAAACCTACGAAGAAACTTGTAATCCTGGCCCACCTTCAATCCCTTTGCATCTCTCCATCAGCGTCTTTTGTTTTATAAATGAGTCAATCAGCACAAGCAGCCTGCTGTCCCATTCCCCACCTTGACGGAGCTCAGCTCAGGCAAAAAGTTCTCCCAACTCAAGCCAAGGCTCCTTATCTGCGTGTGAGAACTGGAGTTGTATAGGGTAAATAATACAGTATATCATTATTTGAAATACATGCATTTCATGTGTGTTCCATGTTTACAAAGATCTGGGTAAGTGTAGGATGAAAACAAATGTGAGTAAAGCAAGAAATGCTGAACACAAACCTAAAGCAGAAATGTTATACTAATAATGACGTGAAGAGTATAATGTGTGAAGACTTTAGTCCAAATATCAAATAAACACATATGCTTTTATTCAAGAATATAACCAAAGAAAAAAAAAAGGATTCGATTTACATGTTGCTGTCAATGAGTTAAAAACTTAAGCTCAAATGTCAATCGACAGGAAGTTTGCATGTATTCTTGAATGGTGCAGAAGTTAGAACTGCTGTCTTATAACTCGGAGGTCCCGGTTGCTCTGCACCACAACGCAACTCTGTTTGGCAACATAAGTAAAATGAGACTTCCACCTACAGCTAAAGTCATTTCAGTAGGCGAGCAATTTGCCATGTTAGTGTTTATATCTGACAGCGGCATGCTTCTTTTTAGGCGCATACACCATCAGCACATAGTCTAGATCAGGGGTGCCCAATGTGTTGATTGTGATCGACCAGTAGATCGGAAAGGGAGTGTAGGTAGTTTGTGTTGCATTCAAAAATTTTTTTTAAAAATGTTAAGTCTTTCATATATCCTCCATATGGCATTTGCCACTTGATTGACATACATGGCGGCCAGTCTGAGATCTGTTCTCTTCTAACACACTGGTCATCCCGCATGCACGATCAAACGCACAAGCTACTGCAAAACTCCGGCTATCTAAGTGATCTAGTTAGCATTCCAATTTATATAAACTAAAGAAGGGATTTAAAATGTGTTGTTTAAGGGCTGGATATGGAATTGGAAGAGGATTTTTTTCTCTCACAATGTCACAATCGAAGTGCGTTTGTCTGATCTGTCAATCTATCATTGCTATTCCAAAGAAGGAAAATGTGGAAAGGCACTTTCAAACTGTTCATAAAAACTACGAAACTGACTTCCTTCCGAAAAGCAATCTGAGAAAGAAAGGAGAGGGAACTAAAATTGCAGTTAATCAGACAGCCGTCATTTTTCACTCAGCTGAATTCAAAAGCAAAGGCAGACACACCAAAGCTTCGTTCTGGGTGAGTCACTCGATCATTAAGCATAAGAAGTCCTTCCAAGATGGAGAGATGATAAAAGAGGCCTTCGTTGAGGCAGATGGCTAGGGAGAAAATCCTGCTGAGATTTCAAGACCTCTGGCCGGAGAAAAAAAGAGTTTCTCCTTGTCATTAAACATGCAGAATACAAGTAATTTAATAACAATCAATGGCCACTAGACTTGCCATTTTTTTTTCCGATCTGACCAACATGTTGAATGAGCTTAATTTACAGCTGCAAGGAAAAGAGAAAACCATGGTCAATATGATTAGCTCAGTTAATGCTTTCAAACAAAAAATGCAACATCTGTCCTCAAAGCTGCAGCGCCTTGATTTGGGGAACATCTAAAACCTTGCATCAGAGCTGGAGACGCAATGGAAGGCGTGTGTGCAGCTTGACAGCATTCGCAACACAGAGCAGATTGAAAATTGTCTGTTAGACTTTATCTAATGGAAAAAAGTAACGATTCGAGTGTTGCCTAATGTAGCAGAGTAAGTGTAGCGTTTCTTCTTCACAAATGTTCTCAAGTAAAAGTAAAAAGTATGGTGCAGTAAAACTACTCTTAGAAGTACAATTTTTTTAAAAAGTTACTCAAGTAAATGTAACTCGTCACTACCCACCTCTGATACTCATATATACAGTGGTGTGAAAAACTATTTGCCCCCTTCCTGATTTCTTATTCTTTTGCATGTTTGTCACACAAAACGTTTCTGATCATCAAACACATTTAACCATTAGTCAAATATAACACAAGTAAACACAAAATGCAGTTTTTAAATGATTGTTTTATTATCTAGGGAGAAAAAAAATCCAAACCTACATGGCCCTGTGTGAAAAAGTAATTGCCCCCTTGTTAAAAATAACCTAACTGTGGTGTATCACACCTGAGTTCAATTTCGTAGCCACCCCAGGCCTGATTACTGCCACACCTGTTTCAATCAAGAAACCACTTAAATAGGAGCTGCCTGACACAGAGAAGTAGACCAAAAGCACCTCAAAAGCTAGACATCATGCCAAGATCCAAAGAAATTCAGGAACAAATGAGAACAGAAGTAATTGAGATCTATCAGTCTGGTAAAGGTTATAAAGCCATTTCTAAAGCTTTGGGACTCCAGCGAACCACAGTGAGAGCCATTATCCACAAATGGCAAAAACATGGAACAGTGGTGAACCTTCCCAGGAGTGGCCGGCCGACCAAAATTACCCCAAGAGCGCAGAGACGACTCATCCGAGAGGTCACAAAAGACCCCAGGACAACATCTAAAGAACTGAAGGCCTCACTTGCCTCAATTAAGGTCAGTGTTCACGACTCCACCATAAGAAAGAGACTGGGCAAAAACGGCCTGCATGGCAGATTTCCAAGACGCAAACCACTGTTAAGCAAAATGAACATTAGGGCTCGTCTCAATTTTGCTAAGAACCATCTCAATGATTGCCAAGACTTTTGGGAAAATACCTTGTGGACTGATGAGACAAAAGTTGAACTTTTGGAAGGCAAATGTCCCGTTACATCTGGCGTAAAAGGAACACAGCATTTCAGAAAAAGAACATCATACCAAAAGTAAAATATGGTGGTGGTAGTGTGATGGCCTAGGGTTGTTTTGCTGCTTCAGGACCTGGAAGGCTTGATGTGATAGATGGAACCATGAATTCTACTGTCTACCAAAAAATCCTGAAGGAGAATGTCCGCCATCTGTTCACAACTCAAGCTGAAGCGATCTTGGGTTGTGCAACAGGACAATGACCCAAAACACACCACCAAATCCACCTCTGAATGGCTGAAGAAAAACAAAATGAAGACTTTGGAGTGGCCTAGTCAAAGTCCTGACCTGAATCCAATTGAGATGCTATGGCATGACCTTAAAAAGGCAGTTCATGCTAGAAAACCCTCAAATAAAGCTGAATTACAACAATTCTGCAAAGATGAGTGGGCCAAAATTCCTCCAGAGCTGTAAAAGACTCATTGCAAGTTATCGCAAACGCTTGATTACAGTTATTGCTGCTAAGGGTGGCCCAACCAGTTATTAGGTTCAGGGGGCAATTACTTTTTCACACAGGGCCATGTAGGTTTGGATTTTTTTTTCTCCCTAAATAATAAAAACCATCATTTAAAAACTGCATTTTGTGTTTACTTGTGTTATATTTGACTAATGGTTAAATGTGTTTGATGATCAGAAACATTTTGTGCGACAAACATGCAAAAGAATAAGAAATTAGGAAGGGGGCAAGTAGTTTTTCACACCACTGTATATATAAATATAGCACGCAAGCCGAAAAAGTGTGGGCACTCCGGTCTAGATTGTAGTCTATTAGTCAGCGAAAGCATTGTGGAGAAGCTGTCTGTTGCTACGGTCCTGTCTTTGTCCAGTCTAATAGTGGTCACAGGACATCTTATCTTTGATTGCCAGTAAAACAAATAGTTCTGAACAGGCATCAGGTACAATTACCAAAGCCTATAAAAAAAACTTGTAATTCTGGCCCACATTAAATCCCATCGCACCTCTCTGCCAGTATCTTTTGTTTTGTAAATGTGTCAATCAACACAAACAGCAAGCAGCCTGCTACAGTGACCCCTCGCTATATCACGCTTCGACTTTCGCGGCTTCACTCCATCGCGAATTTTATATGTAAGCATATCTAAATATATATCACGTATTTTTCGCTGGTTCGCGGATTTCTGCGGACAATGGGTCTTTTTATTTATGGTACATGCTTCCTCAGTTGGTTTGCCCAGTTGATTTCATACAAGGGACGCTATTGGCAGATGGCTGAGAAGTTACCCAATCAGAGCGCGTATTATGTATTAAGTAAAACTCCTCAATGATATATGATATGCCTCCCGCGCGGTGCTTCGCATACTTAAAAGCCCGAATAGATTTTCTATTTTGTTTGCTTTTCTCTCTCTCTCTGACATTCTCTGCTCCTGACAGAGGGTGTGTGAGCAGAGGGGCTGTTCGCACATTGGCCTAGAGGATACAGACGCTCCTCTAAAAAATGCTTAAAGACTACCTTCACATTGCTCCCTTCCTTGCAGCTGCTTTGTCGGGCGGTGCTTCGCACACATAAAAACCAGAACAGCACCTATTGATTTTTGATTGTTTGCTTTTCTCTCTCTGTCTCTGTCTCTCTCTGACATTCTCTGCTCCTGACGTGCACTCCTTTAAAGAGGAAGATATGTTTGCATTCTTTTAATTGTGAGATGGAACTGTCAACTCTGTCTTGTCATGGAGCACAGTTTAAACTTTTGAAGAGACAAATGTTTGTTTGCAGTGTTTTAAAGTCCCTGTCTCTACAACCTCCTGTGTTTGTGTGCAAAATCTGTGACCCAAGCGTGACAATATTAAACTAACAATATAAACGTATGGTTTTTACTTTGTGGATTTTCATCTTTCGCGGGGGTTGCGTTCCAGAACCGAATCGAGGAGGGATCACTGTATACCATCGCCCCTTCCCCCACAGAAACACAAAAACTGCTCTCCCAGCTCAAGCCTCGATTATCTTGAAGTGAAGTGCTGGAGTTTTAGAGAGTAAATCAAATGAACACTTTCACAAAAGGTACAAGTATAATACCACAGCGTCCATGGTGCAATGGTAAGAACTGCTGGTGCATGATGTCAATGCAGCAGCAAGGAAAAAAGAAAGAGACAAATATATGTAACATTTTGAAGAAATCATTTTATTACCTGAATAGCACCAATCAGAATATCATTGCATTAATGCAATATTATTTGAAAAGGAACAGCGTCAGATTGGGTGTAAATTTATGCTGACGCTGTTAGTTAGGGTCAGATCAGGAGTGGGGGAGAGAGAGCATGAACGTGACTGAGAGAATAAAACTGAAAAAAAGCTAACTTTTACAAGTACCATAAATTGACGTGAACCTATTCAGTGCGAACTAGAACAATCAGGTGGACGGTTGCTGTGTGCTACAAAATGCTTGACCTGGCAGTGATCAACGCACATGTACTGTGCAAGGCATGCACGGGTCCACTGAGAAAAGAGGAGTGTTCTTTGCTCATCTTGCAGAGGAACTTCACTGTCACTTCTTACAAGAAAAGGCGATGGAAAAAGAAAAAGAGGGTGCAAGACAAGACAGCCGCTTCTCCCAGGAAAGCAAACTCAATCCGTGTCAGGTGCTCCTTCAATATAATCGGAACCACAGCATAGAGAGAAGTATGTACATTGCAACAGGTACATATGTCGTAAATGTTGGAAAGACAGTCCATGGGTGTGTGAGAACTGTTAACTTTTGAATTTGATGGCTGCATACAGTACGGAACTGACCTCTCTGTACTATTCATTAATCTGCATGTCCTGGAGTACAAAATAAACACCGCCATGCACCAAAATGTGGAGCCTGGGCAAGATCGTGCAAAAAAAAAAAAAAAACATGGTCACTGATAACAACCGCAAGAAGGTATGTGAATGAATATGAATAATATGAATAATTGCACATCAGTGCAACAATCTTTTCTGAAATGTACTATACAGGTCATAAAATTAATTATTCCAAATATCATATATATTTATGTCTCTGTTTTTTGTCAGTGTGGCTTTGACATCATGGACCATAAGGTGCATACTAATTCAGCGTGAGCAGGAACACTCAATAAAACTAAATAAAAAAAATTCAAGTGACAATGAGATACCAAGAAGGTGTTTGTCTGTCAGCTTTTATCCCTCCAGATCAGAGAATTTCCAGTTCCATTGTCTCAAAACACCACTCACATCTATAGTTAATCCCAGTTTCAAATAAAAACTAACAGTTTCAGATCTGGGGTTGCTGGGGTTGTATCATGATCGTGACTGACAGAATAAAAGTGAAAAAAAAAAAAACAACGCTAACTTTTACAAGTACTATAAATTTACACTGGCTGTTACAGACACAAATCAAATGTATGTTTTTATTGTATAATATTAACAATAAGAGCAGCTCACTACTCAAAACTGTAAATTCATAAGGCACCCAGGATCGAACCCGCGGCCCTTTTGATTACGAATCAGCAATTCTTACCACTGCACCACAGAAGTTGTTGTATTATACTTGCACCTTTTGTGAAAGTGTTTATTTCATATTTGGACTTCAGGCTTCACACATTATAAACTTTATGTCTACATTTTGTCAATTATTATTAAAACATGAAAAACATTTCTTTTTTAACGATGTGTTTACTGTACGTAAATTGTTGTAGACATGGAACACACATGAAATGCATGTGTTCCAAATAACGATCTATTGTTTACCTCTAAAACTCCAGCAGTTCACTCCCAAGATAATCAAGGCTTGAGCTGGGAAAGCTTTGTGCCCTTTCTGCAGCGGTGGGGGGTGGGCAGTATAGAAGGCTTCTTGCTACTTGTGTTGATCAACACATTTACGAAGGGTGCTAAGGGATTTAAGGTGGGCCGGAATTACAAGTTTTTTCATAGGCTTCGGTAATTCTAGTGTTAAGAAGCTCCTAGTATCTGCAACACTTCTCAAGATTATCCATCAGATTCTGAGTGTCCAGTCTAGAATGTAGTTTTCTAGTGTGTGCTACAAATTATATCCTTACCACTTGCCATTGCTAATACTGTATGTGTGTTCCTTTCTAAGTATATAAATATATTAAGTGACACATCCAGTTCAAACAGCACTATGGACAGGCAGAATATTCTACTGTCTGGAGAAATTCGATATATTAAACAAAACAAGGAATGCCACCCTATTCTCAGTCATATTTAAAATCACATTTGTACATACAAAATGACATAAATGTACCAAAGACCATACTTATCTATCAGTTGTTAAAGTAAGATCTCAGCATAGCAGCATTTTATGGGTGAACACATAATATGATGTATCATTTCAGCTATTAAAAGCCAAAAATATTAAAACAGCATCTTCAGTAACTTTATTTTTTTATGAATTTTGTGACTATATTTTTTATTCCTTTAACAATATGCTGACTAAAAATAGTAAGGAAAAAAATGAAATAGTTCATTTAATTTATTTAAACCAGAACCAGGTTGCACTGCTGCCTTGCAGCAAGGGGGTGCTGGGTGTTCCCTGACTTGAGTTCATGTAGGAGGTGGGGTTTTGTTATGTATTACTGATCCCGCTTCTGTATGTGTTGCTCGTATTCACCCTGCGATGTGCTGGCGCCCCATTCAGGATTTACTCCTGCCTCGCACATGATGCTTGCTGGGATGGGTGCAACCCTAAATGGATGGCATAATTAAACATGTATAACGAAGATTTTTTTTAATTTCTGAAAACTCTGGGGTTTATAACTAGTTTTAATTTCAAAAAAACATTTACAGTGTGGTGATTGGTTAGGTGGAGAAAGAAAAAGGGAAGGATAGGAACTGGGGGTTTAGTACCTCAGATAGAGATAGCATGCATGCAATAAAGAAAGCCCACTCACAAGAACATCCATTGAATTCGGTGTTCGTGTCTCCATCCACCAAATCACTAACCCAATATTTACACAATATTTCAATTAAACCTGTGCGATACCCATTCATATATCCTGTTTTTTGGAGCCTCGTCACACCTGCCATAAAGGTATCGACACTGAACGTAGACCTGGGGACCCCTTAATGTAATTGAGGAACACTACAGCCACGCCACCGTGTCCCCCGCCACCCATGTTTAATACATGCTTTAATGCATTTCATCATGAAAAAGATATCAGGTATTTATCTTAGTATTCTGAATGTTCATAGAGCAGGAATATCATGAAGTCAATGTGCGGCAATCACTGCCGGCACCTCCTCAGTGCAAGAGGGAAGTCAATTTAAGAAGCGTATAGAGATTAATAATAATAATAATAATATTATTTTATTTATATAGCACCCTTCCCATGCTCAAGGAACTCACAGAATATAAGAAAGAATGGCAGGGTATACAGTATATAGCATTGTACAAACCAAACAAATAAATAAAGAAGATTAAGACAGTAAATTCAGAGAAAGCCTAACAGACAACATAATTGATGGTTGATTAACAACTGGGTTGGGGAAAACTTAATATAAAGCATTTAATGTGCTACATTAACTTATGACGGGGTTTGAGAAAATGTAGTAAATTAAACATTCAATTTAAAATGAAGTTTAGTTTGCGACATTCTACTGACAAAATAAACTACGAGAATAAAGTTGAAATGTCGACTTTAATCTTGACGTGAATGGCGAGAATAAAGTGGAAATGTTGAGAATAAAGTCAACATGTCGACTTTAATGTTGATGTAAATGCAGATAATAAAGTGGAAATGTCGAGAATAAAGTCAACATGTCGACGTTATTCTCGACATCTATTTTTGTTTTCTTCACTGTGTCCGAATTTTTTTCTTCACCGTGGCCCTAATACGCTTCTGTAACTTTTTATCTTTCAGTGTATAGTATTAATAAGTCATCGTTCCAGAGGAAATAGTCAGAATGCTTCAGAATAATGCAAGTACGAAAACTGATGAATGAATAAATGTTCCAGGTAATTTTAGATTTTACTTTGCAACCCATGACAGCAACACCCAATGCACCCTTGACAAATCAATGTAATACATTTCCTGAAGAAATGAATTTGTGTTCATGTGGAGTTCAGAACATTACACAAGAACAGCCCTATGAACCATAACAAACTTTATGAAAAGCCATGGCTTGGATGATTTTATATTAACGTGATGTATAACAAGAGCAACAATTAAAAATTTAATCCACTAATGTAAAAATCACTGTCAAATTTATGTGCTACTATGTCATTTCAGTTTTTTCTTGATGTATTATTTCATTTACGTTCAAAGAAATGTTAAAGCTCAACTGCAAATATCACTACAACAAATGCAGAGAGTTTAAATGGTTATAACATTGTGCCTTTATGAATACCATATATATAGATCTGCCATTTATTAACCACTATAGTGTTTGGTCTCTTTAAAATATAAGACAAGGCCAAAAAACAGCAGTTCCCTTATCCATTAATATGAGAGAAATGTGGTTGGAAACTTCACTTACAGAAAAACATGAAAGGTCTGACAGAATTCTTCTTAAACTGGACAGGTGTTTAAAGCAGAACAAATATTTCTCTGAAACAGACATATGGAAAGGTTTAGCTGATGCTATAAGTGGTGATCCATGGAGAGTTTTCAGAAGAGAGCTGAAACAGGTGACTCAGAGGAGATACTCCCCACCTTATCTTAAAAAAACTGAATGTTGCTGTGTTTTCCAACATGGTGTAAATTATGCCATCATTGTGAACTGTCTGAACGTCAGTTTCACAGGAGAATCACACAAGTCATCAGGTACTCCTCTCTCTAATGGTGTTTCATTGGATTTAAGGGCCACGATACAGAGAAGGTGTCAGAGTGTGTGTGATATCTCACACGTACCCCCCCTCCTTTGCTGATGCCTAAGACTCAGCCAATTCTAACCAACCGTTAGTATTAATAAAACCATTGATACAAAACTCAATTTTTTCCAATACAAGCCTATTCTGTCAATCTCTGGAGTAAATTTGATTGGAGACACAAAAAACAGACTCGTACTGCAAGCTTATCTCGGCAACTTCTGAGATAAACTCAGATCGGAGTCATGCTGGATTGGCTCGTACTTAAGTAAAGCAATTATCTAAAACTGTTAAAATCCTAAAATTAATAAATCAGCCATTGAATACTAAATCTATAATAATAACAGGCAAAGCCCTCACTCACTCACTCACTCACTCATTCACTCACTCACTCACTCACTCATCACTAATTCTCCAACTTCCCGTGTGGGTGGAAGGCTGAAATTTGGCAGGTTCATTCCTTACAGCTTCCTTACAAAAGTTGGGCAGGTTTTATATCGAAATTCTACGCGTAATGGTCATAACTGGAAGCTGTTTTTCTCCATTTACTGTAATGGAGATGAGCTTGAACGCCGTGGGGCGGAGTTTTGTGTGACATCATCACGCCTCCCACGTAATCACGCGATGCGTAGAAAATCAGGAAGACCTCCAAAAAGCGCTGAAGAAAACATGCATTATATAATTGAGAAGGCAGCGAAACAATAAGAAGCGAGCGAGTGACATATACAATTATATTGATGAGTTCTGCTACTTCGGAAACAAAGCACGATGTAAACCTACACTTTAAATTAAGTTCATAGACAAGCTGCCGCTGGCGTTTGTAATTTAGTGCCTGCCCATATAAGGCAGTCCGTCAGCGCAATCCAATAGCAAACTCCACTAAATATTCACGGGTTAAGGACTGTGCTTATGGAGAGGAAGATGAGATGGTCAGGGTGGTGTTTGACACAAACTCATCGAAACTGCGAGAGAAAGTTTTAAGTGTCAGGACTAAGGTAACATTAAATACAGCCATGGACATAGCACGAGATGGCACCAGCACAACTGGGGAACTTCGCTGCATATACACCGAGCGGCTCATCTGAACTGACGCAGTGCACAGATAAAAGGCAACAGTTCCAAAGAGCGCTGAACAAAAACCGAATTACACAATTGAAAAGGCAGCAAAAAATATGAAGCGTCTGATACATACAGGCATATTCATAAATGCTGCTACTGTGGAAACAAAGCACACGGTGGAAAAAGTCAATGTCCCGCTAAAGGAAGACAGTGTAAAAAACCCGTGCATGCAGTGTGTCAGGTCTCAGATAAAGAAGAAGACGAGCTGTTTATTGATGCAGTAAGAAACGAATCGATGAATGAAACCTGTCATCTTTACAACGATTGACAAACACGGAATGTAACTTGAACACAACACATCCTACAAATACAAACCTGATTGAAAGAAATAATGATAATCAAATCCTTGATGACAGCAACACTCAGTAACACTCACAAAACAAATACTGTATATTGACAGTCATGTTACGTTATTTTTAAAATGTTCCCTTTTCTTTTTCATAACTTCTACTTCTCCACTGTGATACGCGGGTATATATTTAAATGTATATATAAATCCCGATCTACAGTACATACTCGCATAGACAAGCCACACGCTGTGGCTAATTGTAGAGTCTTAAGCCTCTAATGCGACATTCGAGGTTCGATTCGAGAGGGATGCACTGAGTATGTACGCTATCCGATTCATTTTACCTTCGATCTTCTTGGTTTGGGACGTATGAAAAATATTCGTTAACGCAGAATCATGTTACGTTATTTTTAAAATGTTTCCCTTTATTAGCACAAGCACAGCTGAGAAGCTTCGATGCATGTCCTCCATAACGCGTTAAAAAAATAACGCATTTAATCACACTTTCAATTCCAAGCAAGCGGGAACTTTTGTCAATGCATGATTTCCTGGTACATCCATTACACTGATGCACACATCACAGCTACAAAAATGTTAGAGTCGGAATAAAGCGCGTTCCTACGACTGATCATTTCGACTACCTGAGCGAAGCCTTGATAAAAGCATGGTTTTGTGCACACTGAAAAGCAAGCAAAATTAGATGCATTACAGAAAGCGGACTTTGTGGCTCTTACTGGGGATCATTGGACTTCCGTGACCGTTAGTAATTCTAAATACATCTAATTACAAAATGTTCAATGATCACACTGTTTTAGCCTAATGTACAAAATAATTTTGGCTAATGTTACTCAGAGTTTAAAGAGTAAGCTGGTCAAATTACCTTTTATGTTTCTGACTTATTTTTTAAGAAGAAAACTGCACTTTATGTTGAAATTTTGGTTATTATTATTTAAAGACAATACTATTCTGAAAATGTACTTAAAGTACTTAAACTACCACTTTATTTTAAGTCTGCCCAATTTTAACCAGGGATGATATTTTTGTTTCTGTTTTGAATTCAAATGCAGTTTAAAGCTTTTTTTCAGAAATTAAAACAGCTTCAGTTTACAATATTCATGTCCATGTCTATTATTTGATTCTGTAAGCCCACTAAAACCGTTTTAAATTAAAAAAAAAACATTTGCGATTTGGGGCAAATTTACGTGTGCGATTACATAGATTAATCCTCTAATTAATTGGATTAATTTTTTTAATCGAGTCCCACCCCTAATATATATATATGTGGATATATATATATATATGTAGATTTGTATATATATGTGTATATACAGTATATATGTAGATCTGTATATGTGTATATACAGTATGTATATATGTGTGTGTGTATATATACAGTATGTATATATATGTATGTGTATATATGTGTATATATATATATAACTGTGTATATATATGTGTATAGATGTGTATATATATATATATATATATATATATATATATATATATATATATATATGCCAGCAACACTCATGACAATGACAAAACAATTACATTGTCAATCATGTTACGTTATTATTAAAATGTTTCCTTTTCTTTTTACTTCTCGCTGCCAATCACAGGTATTTTGCTATATATATATATATATATATATATATATGTATATATATACTGTATAGATATATTAATATATACAGATATATATAAATATATACAGATATATATATATATATATATATATATATATATATAAATAGATAGATATGACAACAACACTCAATATCAATGACAAAACAATTACATTAACAATCATCTTACGTTATTTTTAAAATGTTTGCTTTTCTTTTTCATAACTTCTTTAACACACTACTTCTCCGCTGCGAAGCGCGGGTATTTTGCTAGTTCTAAGCATATATGCCGTCAAGCAATTATTTATCATTTTGACAATAACCACAAAAGAGAAAAAATAACCACATTTGAAGAAAAAATAACACCTTGCAGACTGTTATGTAAGAGGATATGTGCTATTATGATTTGGGTATTGCATTGCATCCAATAGCGCATAAAATATTCTGTAAGTGGAAGGAAACAGTGAATATTCACAGACCCTTAAATCTAATATTTCAGAGTCACCTTCAAATTCTGAAACTTTGATCTAATTAAAAATCCAAGAAAGAGCTTTCAAATATAAAGTACAAGTAACAAGACATAGTATTTCTTATCTAGAACAAGTATGACCTAGAACTGGTGTCCATGGAAAAGGTGGGATATGTTCTTAAATAAAGAACAGAAAAACTCTTTTAGCTGGCTGAAAGAAACAATCAGAAACTGTGATTTGCCTTAGAAGGGATTACTATGCACTTACTGAAACTGCAGAAATTTTTTGTATATGCCACTTTCACTGTTTTATTATTTATTTTTTAAATTTACCAAATTAAAAGAAAAAATCTGTACTTTAAAATATGTCAGCATATGTTGTAGTTAAATTTATATTCCACAGAGGTTTTGTTACCTTAACTTCACATAGATATACAGTACAGACATATAATTTGACAGGATGGTCAAATGTTTGCTTGGAATCGAATGTCAACACTGTGACTTCACACTGCAGGCTTCCATCTGGAATAGTTTACTAATTGACACCTAATCCCTTTCTCTTCTTCCATCTGAAAATATTCCTCTTTTAGTGGTACTTTTTGGAGCTTACAGAGGTGAGGATTAACAGGGTGTCTATAAATTTACATTTGATCAAATGTGATACATTTAGTCAGCAGGCAGGTGCTCCTTGGTTTCAAACCTGTGACTGTGGTTGGTGCATTACTGCTCCTGACTGATTGGCACACTCATGCTTCACTTTTGTTGTCATTTTGAACTCTGTACTCTGCCAGGCTTATTAGGCATTACTGGTTAGCACTGCATGTTGGATTTTTGGTATTTTATTTAATGCAAATATTTGTTTTAATTTTTTCTTAATAAAGATATGATCTAAAAAAACTTCACCTCATCAAAAAAACATGCTACGGAAGCAAAGGCCATACTTACTACACAATACTATAAAAAATGTGTCAGGTCTATGTCATTTCCTGATGACCTTAGCAATCACATCAGTCTAAACATAGGAACATGGAAACTCTTTCATTTGGGACATTAGCAAAGAGGAACAAGAACCACCCAAATATTGTATAGCCATCCATATATATGTTTTTATATGTTACTTAAAACATGTAACTTGCAGTAATGATTGAGAAACAGTTTTCGTCTTATGTTTTGATGCTGAACAAGTAGAAGAACATTTATAATATACCATTTAACAGGAGACTTCAAAATATTGTACTGCATGATCTGTTCAAGATATCTCAATTAAAATTGAACTGACTCGATAAATTTCCTTGAGGAATAAGATTTCAACAAAATTGGTCCACTTAGTGGCTAGTTGTTTCATGTAGAATGACTGGTACCTAAAAAGAGTACAAGTTTAGGAAACTGATATTACCAATTATGCCAAGACAGAGGAAAGGAGTATATATGAATAATTTAAAAAGAAAAGTCAATTACATGGGAGGAAAAATGACCTACTGTATAAAAGGAAAAAAGCATCATGACCAAGATCAAACATAAGTAATGCAGAAGTAGAACTGGCCATTTTTCACTGTTGTTTTTTATATATGATAAAACGGCATGTGATGTTAAGAGCAAGGTAAATGGTGTTGTGAATACAGTGGTCCTATGACTAGTGTATAAATGATTTCATAAATAAAGGAAATATTGTTAAAGTAAAACAATAATACAATTAAGTGTGACATATGTCTGGTTTTTGAATGATTATATTTATTGTACATTTACTACTAATAGTGCTATAACTTCTTAGACAAATGTGCTAGATGTATACCAGGTGTACCAACTTGTAAATCCCTGGTTTGCATTTCATTGCACTTATAAATTAAAGCCTGCAGATGGTTAAAGTTCAGTGAGTTCAACAATGTAACTGGTTTGTTAGGGCTTATCAAATTTTTACTTCAATATAGCAAATAAGAATACAAGAAAATTTACAAACAAAAACTGAGAATTCAGTACGCTAATCTTGTATAAGTACCTGGTATGAAAGAAAAACAATCTGGATTGGGATACAAACATTTTCTGAAAGAAGTCACCTCCATTGTGGAATACTGTTGCCATGAAGGGGTGTACCTGGTCTGCAACAATATTTAGAGAAGATGGTACATGTCAAATTAAGGTCCAACTGAATATCTGCACCCAGAGTTTCTCAGCAGAAGACTGCCGAAAGCATCACACACCCTCGACTGATTTCCTCTTACCACAGTGCATCTTGGTTCCATTTCTTCCCTAGGTAAACAACACACATGTACCTGGCTGCAATAGTAAATGGGATTCATCAGACAAGTTGACCTTCTTATTCTGATCCAAGGTCCAGTTCCGATGCTCACAAGCCCATTTTAGACACTTGCAGTGGTAAACTGGAATGAGCAAGGGCACTCTGACTAACCTGAGGCTATGCAGTCCCATACGCAGCAGAGCTCAATAACTGTGTGTCATGACACAACATTCCTGTAGCCATCATTAAAGTTATCTCCATTTTGTGCCACAGTATCCCTTTGATTTGTTCATATCAGACAGGAAAGCCTTCATTGACCTCTAGCATAAATGAGTTTTGGCACATATCTCTGACCTTATAATGCTCTGTTGTAATGAGATAGTCAACATCACTTACTTCCTGTGGGTGAAATAACAATGTTTTAGATCATCAGTGTATATTCTATTATTTTGTAATTGCAAAAGTGCTCTTTTATGCATTGGTATGTTAGGGCATTAGCTTTGAAAAGGGTAGATTCCAGTTGGCTTAATAAGTAAAATCAAGAAGGCTGACCTTGATATAGGCACTACTATTGTCCCTCTGGAATTAAGAGGAGAGAGAAGTGGTATGTCCTAATGTGCATACACAAAACATACCAAAGCAGAAAAAGGACACCATATTTGTGTTGACCAGAATTAAAAATAAAAATGTGGCATTGAAAGCCACAAAATATGATCATACTCTCATATTATTTTCTGAACATTCACATGTAATAAGCTAGTAGTTTAAAACCTAGTTAAAATTAGGATTAAGCATTGTAATTTGGTAAAATGTGTTTTTGCTAAGATAATTTGGATCCAGAATACATAATAATAATTCTTTCCATTTACATAGCGCTTTTCTCACCACTCAAAGCAGTCAGCAATTGCAGATTAAGGGCCTTGCTCAAGAGCCTAACAGAGTACAGTCCCTTTAAGCATTTACGGGATTCGAACCGGCAACCTTCCGATTACCAGTGCAGATCTTTAGCCTTAGAGCCACCACTCTGCCTAAATTAAATGGTAATATTATTTATAGGGCTTGAATTTCAGCTTAGTACTATAAGCATTGTTCATTCATTTTTTTTAAACACAGCAGAGTTTAACTTAATATAAGAACTGAATAAAGTGCATTTTCAAAGCAAAACTTTAAATATAAAGATACCATTACTGCAAGCTTTATCTAGTTATAGTATGACTTCAGAATACAAATAAATGATATCATATTGGGGTGGCATGGTGGCGCAGTTACTGCTGATTCACAGTTAGGAGACCTGGGTTCTCTTCCCGGGTCCTCCATGCGTGGAGTTTGCATGTTCTCCCCGTGTGCGTGGGTTTCCTCCGGGTACTCTGGTTTCCTCCCACAGTCCAAAGAAATGCAGGTTAGGTGCATTGGTGATTCTCAATTGTCCCTGGTGTGTGTGTGTGTGGTGTGTGTGTGTGTGTGCACGTCTTGCGGTGGGCTGGTGCACTTTTCTGGGTTGTTTCCTGACTTGTGCCCTGTGTTGGGTGGGATTGGCTCCAGCAGACCCCCGTGACCCTGTAGTTAGGAAACAGAGGGTTGGATAATGGCTGGATGGATGGATAGTTCATATTGTGAGAGAGCAATGATTTGACAAATCAATTAACTATGAGTGATAGCTTTTTTTTTTATGGTATGCAAAACCAAATGAGGGAGTTAGCATTGAAAGCTTACTTAATACAAGGTTTTGCATTCACCCCCTGAAATTAATGGACCAGCATTTGAGGCAAGTAAACTTTCAAACCAAGTAACTTTCTGTCAACTCTACAGTAGTGAAGAAATTGACTGTCCAATATCCATCCATCCATTTTCTAACCCGCTGAATCCGAATACAGGGTCACGGGGTCTGCTGGAGCCAATCCCAGCCAACACAGGGCACAAGGCAGGAACCAATCCCGGGCAGGGTGCCAACCCACCGCAGGACACACACAAACACACCCACACACCAAGCACACACTAGGGCCAATGTAGAATCGCCAATCCACCTAACCTGCATGTCTTTGGATTGTGGGAGGAAACCGAGCCGGAGGAAACCCACGCAGACACGGGAGAACATGCAAACTCCACGCAGGGAGGACCCGGGAAGCGAACCCGGGTCTCCTAACTGCGAGGCAGCAGCACTACCACTGCGCCACCGTGCCGCCCCACTGTCCAATATGCCATGTTAATTCTAAGATAAAATTTACAAGTCTGTGTTTCAAAATTTTCATACTAATCAGTGACTGACACAGCTCAACTAATGAGCTATGAAATGTAAGCACAAAAGAAACCGGCTTAATGAGACCATATCTAATGCGTTACTGGCAGGGTTGCATCATACAGAAATGTAGTTAAAAGGGCTGAAAACAGCCTCTTGATTAATCTCTGTATCAATAATGCAGAATTTCCATTTATTTGTATGCAAAAAGCTTTGCTTTTGAAGCAAATTTGGCACATAGGCACATCTCACTGCAACTGTGTTTGAGATATAACTTTTGTGTTGTTCCAACCAGGGTGGTTTAAAAGTGACATAAAATAATACAGTGTGATCTACCAAGTGCCATGAAGACTGTGATGATGTTGTAATTAATGGTGGGTCGTTTTGCCTTTCAAGGTGGGAATCCAGGTTTGATTCCCACCCAATACATTAAACGTTTTCTTTAATCCTTCACCAATCTATCAAAAAAGAATCACAAAGAAAAGACACTCATTCTAAGCATTCATCCCTTAAAGACTAATATAGCCCATAGGTTAATCTCTCCTGCACTTTCAACTACACTTTGCCAACTTTCTGTCATGGGACATACTCTTAGCAATTTTCCTCAGATAAAGCAAAGCAATAATGCTTCCAAAAAAAGAACTATTTAGTTTTAGAAATAACAGGAACTGGGCAGAGGAAAAGAGGCATGAATTGATAAGGCAGGAGACTTTAGTAATTACAATACAAATATTTCAAACTAAAATAGCTCACAATGACTATGGTCCACTTAAAGAGTAAACGGTGATGATTACCGGGTTTATTTGACAAAATACCCAAGATAAAAAAGTTCAAATCATTGCACTTTGAAACAAAAACTTTTATTTTCTCTAATAATAAAAAGGGTAAAGATCAGGTATAGAGGTTTTTCATGAAAACCAAAAATGGTCAAATATTTCTTTTCATTTAAAGATTTAGATCTAATGCATATTCAGTAGCTGGGTTCCTGCTAATAAGAAGCCCAACACCACTAAACATTTGGCAACTAACAAACAAACTTCATTTGAGATGCATTGTATACTGAAACTCTTTAAGATCTCTTTATAAAACAGAGTGCAACACTACAAATTTCTACAAATTAAGTACAGGCAGGCAAGTTAACTTCAGTAAGGTCACATAGCACCTCTGTAGAGGGGACTGAAAATGTAACCTTTTGCTTGGCCAAGTCCAGATCCAGAGCCAGAAAGTAATTTTGCCAACAGAGGCCTCAGGGCAAGAACGTTACTGTTAATGAAATGACTTCTCACATTATTAACAGTAGGCAATTAGAATGGTCACACTATATCTTAGTTGCATATTACATGTTTAAAAAAAGAAAAAATAAAATATTTTAAAAGAAGCAAGTTTCTGGCACTAAGAGGAAAACACAATAGAAACAATGCATCAACTTTGAAACAATAAGAACAGCAAGATAGGACAACAATTGTTTGGGTTCTCTTATGAACCACCTTTGTAAACTAAGGACACAAATACATGTTTCCATACAACTGCCATTTTGTCAGTTTAAAGAGACAAATAATAAAGTCAGGTAAGAGATGGCATGAGTTCTCCAGCACTAGTTTTCCAGTACATACACACTCATCAGATATGGCAGCTTTAATGAAATCTAAGCCTCTGAGTAATATGATGACCTCACAACTCTTGATATTGCTTTAACAGCAAGAGTCAGTAAAATGACCCAAATGTCAGGGATCTGTCATCAAAGATAGCCTTTGCTTTAAAGATACCAATGACAAGTTTGACTTTACCTCTTGCCAACAAAAATGCATTATCACCCAGTAGTAGAGCAGGGACAGAAGGATGGCCCAACTTTCCCATTACAACTTTGATGAACGGCACGTATTTCTTGCACAAACCTGGAGTTGCTTTTATACAAACAGCAACTGAACAATGGAAGCTTAAACAGGATTCAGCATCAAAACATTATTCATTTCAGCAACTGGCATGATAGGCAGCATAGGTCTCTTTGGTACAAGCTTGATGCCAATAAACACATTAAAACATTTATGTAATAATCACAGTGCAAAGTCTTCACTAACTGACAATTCTTTAAACACTTCCTACCTGTTTATGGACTCAGGATGACTGCGGGACCAATTACTAGACTTAAGGTGACTTAAAGTAAGGGGCACAGCCGTCATCATACTGATACTGCCCAGCCCAGCCCTGACATTAATTTGGTGAAAAGTACAAAATCTGCAGTTAGCAGTCCAGTTTTTGAAATTATTTTTTAATACTGCATCTTTTGTGCAGCCACAGGAAATATGAACTAGGTGGCTAGCTCAGACCAGGTGTGAGGCAGTTTACCTGGCCTCCAATGCAGGTATTATCCATCTAGAAAGAAGCAGTGTAAGTATGTATGCATTTTTCAGTAAAGGTTTTGGCAGTTCTGTCTGTAATTTAGTTTTTTAATAAATCACTTCTCAGTCATGCCCTAACTATTCTATGTATCCCTATTACCAAAGATTACTTCAGAATTAAAATACAAGTGATGTACTATAGTGAACATAGGATAGTAACATTAAAAAACAGTTGCTGATTCACAAATGGCATCTTGTTTACCGGATAAAGAAAGCCATATTTCTAACAAAAGGTAATTTATTTTGTCTTTACTTTATCACTGCCTTTCTGTCAGACAGATATTCAAAGAATTCTTCTTCTTACTTAGTAATAAACCTATCAATATGTAGACTACAAAATAAAATACAATTTCTTTTGAGCAAAGATTCTCAGATAAGATTTTTTGCCATAGAACAAATTTGGATAGATCATAGTAAAATAGCACTCTCTACCTTTGAAAATTTTCAACCCACCAATCTGAGTAACACAGCTTTACTGTTGATGCAAATTGCTGTTGACTCCTTTTAAAAATTTCTTCTTCCGGGATTTGCATACAATGAAATTGTTTTCTTTTAACATTATCAATTACATATCTATACTAATAAAAGGCAAAGCCCTCACTGACTCACTCACTCATCACTAATTCTCCAACTTCCAGTGTAGGTAGAAGGCTGAAATATTGCGGGCTTATTCCTTACAGCTTACTTACAAAAGTTAAGCAGGTTTCATTTCGAAATTCTAAACGCGGGACGGTCATAACGGTCGACAACGTCCGCAATGTTGAACTTTCTTATTTATGGGCCCATCTTCACGTAATTTGGTAGGCGGCTTCACTGCGCTAACCGAAACCGATGTACGTACTTATTTTGGTGGTATGACGCCACTGTCGGCTGCCATATTGAACTTTTCAACGTCACTAATTCTCCAACTTCCCGTGTAGGTAGAAGGCTGAAATTTGGTAGGCTCATTCCTTACAGCTTACTTACAAAAGTTAAACAGGTTTCATTTCAAAATTCTACGTGTAACAGTCAACAACATCCGCCATGTTGAACTTTCTTATTTATGGCCCCATCTTCACGAAATTTGGTAGGCGGCTTCCCTGCGCTAACCGAAACCAATGTACGTACTTATTTCAGTGGTATGACCACTGTCGGCTGCCATATTGAACTTTTCGATGATGTTTGTTACTTATGGGCCCATCTTCAAGAAATTTGGCACACGGGTTCCCAACGCTAACTGAATCCTACTTACGTACATATATACGTCCATAGCCTGCAGCTCAGTCACCGTGAGAGGCGCCGCTGGGTCCTCCATCCCAACGCCTCCCACGTTGTTGGCTGCCTGCCTATATAAGGCTGTCCGTTGCTCCGGTCTCTACATTCCCTTCCTTACTTCGCCACAGGATTCACGTCTCCCTTCTGATAACCACAGCCTTTTTATTTAATCCACGGCTTCTCCGCTGTTTTATTGTTCGTTTATTATGATTATAGTTATTGTGTAGGTATTTTAGACTTACGATACATTGTTCAGGTACCCATTTCCTTTATCGTTCCAACCGTACCCCCATTAACATGTCTATCGAGGTGATCACCATCAATCAAAGAACTGTCACTTACCGAGTGGTTTCCCTTCTCCGGAAATGCCGCCTGCCTTTTCCATTCTCTTTGTTACATATTGCACGGCCGTATCAGGCTCACTCTTGATATCCGGAGGAACATTGTGTCTTATGTATTGAATGACTGGAACAGGTTTAAGGTGTGGACTGATGACGGTACAGGAGATAATTATACTACGCAGGAGCACTATAAGAGTGAAATGCTTAAGCCCTTCACCTATGGTTCTGCATGTGAGTTGATGGCTGCCGCTGAATTGTTCGTTTGTCGCTTTCAAGTGTACCGAAATGGCCAAATATTTTACACCTTTCGACAACTGCCAATGCCTCTTAAACATCTTAGATTGACAGGTGACAATTTCAGTAGTGGACACTTTGATGTTTATGAATGTTTAAACTCTCAAAAGCTGGATGTGAAGTTATCGATGAAACTGGTTGTATGCTTACAACGCTTGACAAATGCAGAATGTCACTTCAACACAAGTCCTGCAAATACTGTCATAATTGAAACAAACCATGAAACTCAAACCGATTATGACAGCAGCAATCCAAGCTGTGAGATTTGAGACAAGATTACGTTTTACATGGCCAGCTGTACGTTGCATGCTCAAGAGTATAAGCTCAGCGCACAGCTTGGTCATATTACAACCGGAGGGCCGAAATGACAATATGGTATACAAAGAGATCCTTAACAAATAATTATTGGTATATTTTCCCTAAGTTTAAAAAGGTTTAATTTTCTTCTTAATAAAAATTTTAAGGCAGTACTTCGCCACTGCGAAGCGCGGGTATTTTGCTAGTATTACTATATATAGCTGGATAGAGGTGGCCAAAATAATGGAAATACTGCTTGAAAAGAATATCTTTTGAAATAACTAAAGCACAATTACAAATGCAGCCTTAAAAATGACTCATAGTAGACTCATAGCCAATAAGCAATATGTATCAGATACAAAGGAAGTCTAACAACTGCAAAATTATTTCATGTATTAAGAGGAATGGTCTCAAAATAATAACAGCATATGAAAAATATGTACAAAGTATACCAGCAAATAAAGAGAGGTCAAATGTTAATATGGACTGATTAATTGCCTTTCATTCTATTTCCATCAGAAGACTACATTTGGAGAAAGCCAAAGAATGCCTTAAAGTTTTGCCACCAATTGTTAAACAGGATGGTATAGGCAGTCATCATGTGGAAGTCCTTGGGTCTGATGATTCTACTATAAAGTCATATAACAACCAAGGATTTTGAGACCTGTGATGTAAGCACTGTTTCATCATTATGTTTCCAAATTACAGAATGATAATGATCCCACACACAATGCTAAACTAATACAAGAATGAACTCATACATGAATTCAAATTTTTACCGCAGTCTCCGTAATCACCAGATCTAAACAACATTAAATCTTTATGGGATGTTCTAGAGTATAGATTGCAAAGTGGATTTTCACTTCCTATATCACTCAAAGAATTGTTGGATTTGCTTCTTCAAGGCTGATAAAACATCACAATATAAAACTACAGTAAGTTCAGGACTTGTATGACAGCAATCCAAGAAGCACTAAACCTTTCTGAAGGCAAAGTGGAGCCCAAGTTCCTAGGAGGTTCATCAGTTCTATGTAGTACCTTCACTGTAACCAGTAGTAACCATTATTTACAACAGCGCTGCTCCCTCACAGTTAGGAGACACGGGTTTGCTTCCCGGGTCCTCCCTGCGTGGAGTTTGTATGTTCCTTGTGTCTACGTGGGTTTCCTCCGGGTACTCCGATTTCCTCCCACAGTCCAAAGACTTGCAGGTTAGGTGCATTGGCGATTCTAAATTGCCCCTAGTGTGTGCTTGGTGTGTGGGTGTGTGCACCCTGTAGTGGGATGGCACCCTGCCTGGGGTTTGTTTCCTGCCTTGCGCCCTGTGTTGGCTGGGATTGGCTCTATGAGACCGATGTGACTCTGTAGTTAGGATATAGCGGGTTGGATAATGGATGGATGGATAAATTATTAATGGTGTGGTATGGTGTTACACTAATTAAACTCAGACACTGTGTGCAGTTTGCACGTTCCCCCTGTATGTGTTAGGGTTTTGATCTTTAAACTCAGAGGTTTTCCATCCATCTCTTAATGTTGTGCATCATACGTTAATCTAAAATTCTAAATCGGCCCATCATGAATGATGTGAGTAAGTATGCACTGCACTTCTCCAGGGCTGGTTCCTGTCTGGATTGATGGATGAATTAATAGTCAGTAGTGGACTTGCTTAAAGCAAGCATTTTTTCCCTAAATTACATTCATAATTTTGCCCCAATGTAACACATTAAATTTGTCAACATCTGTTTATTTATCCTTATGAAATTGTTCAAAGGTAGTCAAATATTTAGGGTACCATTGAAAAAGCATCCATTATTCCAAATCATCTAAGACATGTTTATTTGAATGTAGGTGACAAGTCTGCCTGGGGCAATTAAGAATATTAAGTATTTAGCTACAGTATTTCAAGATTAAAAGTAAGCTTAATTTCCAAATACAGCTCTTTTGCAGAGGGGAGAGTTTTACATCAAGAATCGGTCATTCTTTTGTTTCATTCATTCATTTTCCCTTAGCGTGTGCAAAGGACAAACAAAACAATCAAGTAACAGAATACTTCCTCAGTTATTATTTACTACACAGAATGACTTGTGCTTAGCCCAAAAGATCTATCTTGGTTTCAGCAGATAACAAAATATTACTGGGTAATGACCTGCTTCTGGTTCATTCCTATATGAACCACTACCCACAGAAATAGCTGATTTTATTCTGACATAATCAAAATAACTGTAAGTGAATGCATATGGAGTACAATAAACCTGATATGCCTATATAAATTAGAAAGGAAATGGTTTTACCCTAAGTAATTTACTGCTGTTCATATTTAGTTGTATGTCAATTTTAGCCTTTTTCACTTTCATTTATGTTCCAGACTAATGACCACTGAATGCTGTATGTTACAATGCATAAACACCGATAAAAATTCCTATATAAACCACTACCCACAGAAACAGCTGATTTAATTCTGGCATAATCAAAATTACTGTAAGTGAATGCACATGGAGTACAATAAACCTGATATACTTTGTGAGCATGCCCTTGTCGATCAAGCATAGGAAGCTCTGCAGTCTACTTGTGACTGTAGGAAGATAAGTAAATATATCAAGGTAAATAGATAAATAACATTCTACCTGATTGTTAAATACAAAGTACAGTAATGGCAAAAGTGCGATGACAGCTTCCACCTGCAGCTATAGACTCTTCAGTACGCGAGCAAGTCTCCAAGCTAGTGTTTAAATCTGGACGGTGTATGTGACTGCATTCTTGTACCATTGCTTGCATACTGAAGTCTAAGCATGCAATTTTCATAGCATTACACATGTGCTTTGTGAGCATGCCAGTGTTGATCAAACATAGAAAGACTTGCAGTCTATTTGTGACTTTACGCTGTAGACAAGTTAATAAATCAAGGTAAATAATATTCGATCTGGCTTTTATATAAGTAACATATAAAATTTTTTATGTAAAGACCATCACAAAACATAATCACAAACAGGACTTTGCCGATATGTTGGTGATCTCTGTAAGTGCTGCTTTTTCTCTGAAGGACAGGTGTGGGGCAGGATGACACCCGACCTTCTGCTGTATCCAAACGGGTCATCTTTCACCTTTATACCTGGTGCAGCTGCATTTGTTCTTATGTGTGAGTGGATGTTTCTTGTGGTGAGGGCTTCTGTTCTCTTTCTCCGATGTAGAACCCTCACCTCTGTTATAGCACGTCTTTATTTGAAAACAGCAGTGTCTGATCAGGGGGTAGCGTGAATGTGACTGGGAGAATAAAACTGAATAATAAAAAAAAACATTAAACTTTACAAGTACCATAAATTTACACCGGCTGTTACAAACTCAAATCAAATGTATGTTTTTATCCTATAATAGTAAGAATAAGAGCAGCTCACTTCTCAAAACAGAGAAGACCAGAATCTAACAGGCAACCTTTTGATTACCAGACAGCGGTTCTTGCCGCAGTGCCACCAAAGCAGTCATATTAAAGGCATGTCAATGTCGTACCCTAATGCAAGTTTGTTTTCTGCAGTTATGTTCTTGAATAAAAGCACACTTATTTTGTTATACTTGTACCTTTTGTAAAAGTGCTTATTTGATATTTGGAATTCCGGCTTCACACATTTTACACTTAATGTCTACATTTTGTCAATCTATATATATATATAATTGACTAAGTCGCCCGACCATGGGATACGCACGACAGAGCCCCACCCGCCAATTCTAACCCTCCTCCTATATCCACCCTCGCTCTCGAGGCATGCGCATTGCCTGCTCATGTGACCGCACGCAACACCTCACCAAACACAGCCTCAGTCGCTTTCGTCTCTGCTATAGTCCACATGCACCTCTGAGCGACGTTGACTTTCATTGTTCTTTTCGGTTCCGGGTGCTTTTATTTATATATATATATATATATATATAATCGACCAAGTTGCCCAACAATGGGGTACACACGACAGAGCCCCGCCTGCCAACTCTAACCCTCCTCCCGCGTCCACCCTCGCTCTCGAGGCATGCATGCTGCCTGTTCATGTGCCTGCCCCCAACACCTCAAACAGCACATGTTTACACGCTGCATACAGCAATTCCCATCCACGACAAACATGTTTCTTCTTAGATGGTCCTGCAGGAACAGGGAAAACCTTTGTCTACAAAACCCTGATTCATACCATCAGAGCTAGAAAGCTAGGACCATTGTCCTGCTTCCACCTCAAAACCGGTCCCACCCACACGCAGCCAACACAGCATTTCTTGATTCCTACCTGCGGCTCCTCTTCAAAACTGGTCCCGCCCACACGCAACCGACATGGCATTTCTCGGCAAGCTTCTGGAGTACAAAATAAAGCAAACTCTACATGCAGCGAAAATGTACTTCTCCAGCTAGATTCCATACTCAGAACCATCAAACCCTTCGCTAAATCATACAAACACATGCATGAAATTGCTCAGTCCAATCCAACAGCATCTGTACGAATGCTTTTCGAGGAAAACCCTAGGCAGGATTTACGATACAATGCACCAACATGTCACACCAATGTTGCAGTGATTTTTGTCGGAGAAGATGGCAAACCGCCTGCCAAAAGGGACATTTGCATCTGTCCCACAGGCATCTCCTGTAAACAGTTATCCACGCTCTATATGAATTGCGATCCTATGGTTTACCCACTTTTATTCCCTTACGGAGACATTGGCTGGTACAAAGATTTACAACAAGTTCCCGATAAAAGAACCGCCAAGCGAAGAAGGCTTACTCAATGGCAATTTTACGTGTACAGATTAGCAATGAGGAATACATTTAGTATTTTGCACTCCAGCGGCAAACTATTCCAATAGTACGTCGTAGATGCATATGTTAAAACAGAGGACGTGTGTCTCAACTATCTCAGATTAGATCAACAAGATTTGCGCGTGGAACAATACAAAGGATTGTCAGACGCACTGCAAGCAAACACTGAAAATAACAATGTACGTGTAGACAAAATGACTGTCCACATTTCCAAAAAGTCCAAAATACATGCAACAAAACTATCAGGATGCCATGGCCATAGTACGTAAATTCGGACAGCCTCATTTATTTATCACTTTCACATGTAATCCTGCTTGGCCGGAAATTCTACATGCACTGTCGGATACCCAAAGACTGGAGCACAGACCTGATATTGTAGTGCGAGCCTTTTGGATTAAGCTGCAGGAATTACTTAGAGACATTCTACAACATCTTTTTGATGTTGTTATTGTTTATATTTATGCAATCGAATTTCAGAAGCGCGGCCTTCCTCATACCCATATGCTGTTTACTCTTCACAATAATTCTAACAACCAGTCTTCAGCCACGGTCAGTTGTATGTGGCTTTTTCTAGGGTTTGATCTTTGAATTCATTATCTGTCGTCACCACCAAAACACCTATTCACAACTGTGTCTTTCAAGAAGTATTTATTTCTTCTTGATTTCTGAATTCCTTTCTCACCGTTTTCCATTCCTATTTTTACACCGCCTTATGCTACGGGCTTCGGCTAGTTATTACTAATACATGAAAAACGTTTCTGTTTTAATGATGCATTTACATAGATTGTTGTAGACACAGAAAACACATGAAACGCATGCATTCCAAATAACAAAATATTATTTACCCTATACAACTCTAGGCAACTCACACAATCGTAAAAAGACTTGAGCTGAGAGAACTTTCTGCTTTGGTGGGAAGACGGGATAGCAGGCTGCTTGCTGCTTGTTCTTATTGACACATTTACAACACAAAAGACGCTGACGGAGAGGTGCGAACGGATTTAAGGTGGGCCGGGATTATGAGTTTTGTCGTAGGCTTTGGTAATTCTAGTGTTATACACTTCACGTTAGCATTTTGCCAATTATTAGTAGAACATGAAAAAAGTTTCTGTTCTAGTTACTTGTTCAACATTTCTTGCCTTGCATTTCCTGTCATCCTACATTTGCATAGATCATTTTTGACACAGAAAACACATGAAATATTATGTGTTCCAAATAATGATATATTATTTACCCTATACAATTCAAGGGACCTCACACCCAGATAAACAGACTTGAGGTGGGAGAACTCTGTGTACAACTAAAGCCGCGTCAGTGGGGGATGGGATAGCAGGCTGCCTGCTGCCGGTGCTGATCGAAACATTTGCAAAACAAAAGACACTAATGAGGAGGTGAGAGGGAATTTACGGCGGCGCGGTATTACTAATTTTTTTGTAGTAGTTAGGGATTCTAGTGTTAATGGGCAGTTTCAGTCTAGTTTTAGAAAAGCCCATAATACTGAGGTTTGAGAATTAAATGATTTATTTGTTAACTGTAACAAAATACTGATTGGTTTTGCTTCTACTGGACCTTTCAGCTGCACATGACACTGTAAACCATAAAATCCTTTTGCATTACAGTTGGCACGAGTTAAAATGTTTTTTCACTTATTGGACAAATCAAGGTCAACTTGTTGAAATAAAAAATAAGACTACTGTTAGACTTTTTCTTGTTGAGTTTAATAGGTGTGAATCTTAGGACTCATTTTTATTTCTAATACATTTATTATTTATCTATCATTTGCCTGTTTATTGAATATCTATTTAGATGATACATTGGTTTAGTTATAACATAGCATTGAGCCTTCTGCATTTTTTCACTGATTTTTTTTAATGAAATCAGGGCCTGGTTTGAGTTCTAACCTATTGCAAATGAATCTAAATAAATGTGAGATGGTGTTTTAGATCTAGAACCAATCGGAATTCTATGCCCAGAACTTAGATAACATTAGAAAGTACTACTATTAGTAAAGGCCCCTTTTTGTTAAACATGGGTGGCGTATTTGATTCTGAGATGCCCTTTCAAATTCATGTAAAAGCTTTCTGCACATCCGCTTACTTTCATTTTAAAAATTCCTCTCGCATCTGGCCTTGTTTAGATTGTCCTGTTGTTGAAAGTCTTTCTTTTTTCACAAGTGCAATGACCTCTACAGTGGTGCTCCTAAGAGCTTGTTGCAATGCATAAATAGAGGATTCAAAACTCAGAAGATAATTTTATTGACACACACAATTGTAAGACATCATTGCACCAGTAGTGTATCATTTGCATTGGCTCCATATTGATCATATAAAATTTTAAATATTAATGTCGAAATTTAAAGCCCTATGTGGCAACTCTCCATTATACTCAACATATTTAATTAGCTCTTATATGCCGAGACAAAAACTTTGTTTTGCTGATGTCGCTTTTTACTCCTTACAGGCACAAACATTTGGGAACCTGTGCCTTTGTTTATTTTTCTCCAAAACTTTGGATACCTTTTCAACTCTCCACCACCAACTGCTCCAAGCCAAAAGTAATGCAAAAACTACAACATTCTCTTCACCAGTAGCACATGTCCCTCTAACCTCACTCTTGCAAGCCTGACCCTCAATTATTTAAACTCCATTTCTTGTCTGGAGAAAGCAGGGAGGACAAAATAACAGTATCATTCACAGTAAACAAAATAACCATAAATAATTAAAATATCTGCTGCGCTCTGAATATGAAGAATTAGCGGGCATACAAGAATATAACTGATGAAGCTCTACACCAGCTTCCATGTGACTCTTGTTTACTGCCAAAAATATGCCTACAATACTGGTATTTGGCATGTACTACTTAGGAAATCAGCAAAATGAAGACCTGTAAGGTTTCTGTTTCTCTAAGTACAAACATTGATGCACTTAGATTCTTATGCAGTTGTGCATCTGGGTCTACCACTTGTTGTTCTATCCTGTTTAGATCCAGTTTGCCCTATTCTCTGATAACGCTTGTGGATACCCTCGAGTTAAACCTTCAATTTCTTGGCAACCTGACAAAAGGAATAACCTTTGTTACGTAAAACAGCTAAACATTGATATTTATTTCTTGACAAGGCTAATTTGTTTTTGCCATTTTGAAACCCACAATTGAAATTTAAGAATGCTGTACCTTGCAACCCAAGGAAGGACTTACTTGCTTTATTTAACAGAACTATAGGTTATGTTCAGGATTATCTTAATGAGATTAATATGTTAATGGGTCACATCTTTAAGGCACTAAAGAAATTAGATATTGGCTTGCATAAATCAAGCTGGAAAGAGCACCTTACATGGAAAAATCTCTTTTTTTCTTATCCTTATTATTCTGAATGAGATGGACATTTTGTAACATAATTACAGTATGCCCAGCGTTACATCCTGAAACAATCTTTGGGGAAAAAAAAAACATTGTCACCATTACTATACAATTAAATTGGAGCTTTCTCATTTTCTTGTCTGATTTGAATGTAATTGATATGCTGATAAGTTGCATAAAACACAGAAAGGGAATTTACAGAAGGGGATGCAGGGAATGCACAGCTAAACATAATCAAAGGCACAACACTTAGTCGCAGCATGTGACTCATTATCTTTACCTCCAGTTCTAAAAGAACCTGCTGATTTGCTAATTTACCATAAAACTATTCTCATTAATGCTGATAATCTTATCCAGCATCTGGGCCAAACCTGGGCCTCCCCAATTATTTATATCTATGTGTTATAACAACTGTACAAAGAGATCAGTCTGCAAAAAAAATTATAATCTAGGGGTGTGGTGGTAATTTTATTTCGGATGTATTTTTGTAAATTTAATGTGCTGGAGACACCTTTTTTGTGAAAGCAAAATAACTAACCTAACCACCAAAACCAGAATTTATTGTTTCCCATGAGGGAAAAAATAACATTTACTCTCTCAGAGTAATGCATTGCATACTGGATGTCGAGCATGCACATATTGCAATGTGACAACTGGTAATAAAAAGGAACAACATATGAAATTCATTATCAATATTGTAACTGATTATAGTAATACTATTCTTTAAACAAGCATTCATATTTAATATAACAAATTGTTCTTTTCATTATACTTTATTTTTTGCATTTTTAAACATTCATTTACTTTATACTTTTGTAAGCTGTAGTATGTTTCAGTGTTTTTGCTTAAAAACAGTGAGTTGGGGTCCTTCTATGACAGATCATACATAAAATAACAACTGTTACTTTCCAACTTGTTTATTCTACATTTCTTTCAGAGATGTATTTTAAAATTACTTTCACCTCTAACTTTAACTGATTGCTGATTAAGAAATATGTTGTTCCCTCCTCCTATGCATATTTTGAAAACACATGACTTAGCCTTTTGAAAGTAGTGGGCACTTCAAAGTTGTCTGCAAGACGGAAATTCCGAAATGAAAATAAAAATTAAAATCTTCCCACCCATTTTTGGAAATTAGCTGTAATTCCTAGTTTGTTTATTCTTATCTTTCATTGATCTTTGCTGTACCAATCAATGCTTAGTTAACTGCTATTTTGTAGCAGTTGCTACAATGCTTCGGGTGTTCATGTTGCTAGAAATATGCATTAGAATTATAACAAGCTGAAGTCACATACTTTTAACAACATAGCTGGAATTCTAACAGGCTGGTGGTGTTTTTAATTTATATTAGAAAAAAATCAGGGTACTCTTACCAGTAGGAAAAAACAACAAAAAAGTGTGTTTTTATCTGGTTGTTTGGCTTTTGCACAAAGAGGTCTAAAAACTATAAAACAGAAAAAAAACATGAAAAATTGCAGGTCTGGCAATTTACAAAGAAATACATCATTATCAAACTTGTTTTGCTATACTGAAGAAACTTATGAATTAATCTGTTTTGAAGCCTGCTAACAGAAAAAGAAATGTATCATGCTGAAACTCATTTTGCCATACTTATTTACTTACTATCAACAATAAAACAAGCTATGTGAGTATTTTCATAGTGTTTTACTTTCTTTTACCAAGGGCTACTTTTACCATATTCACTCTACATCTTGTGATGACACAGAAAGAAAAGAAAAAGAAAAGTTGAAAAAACGGTCGGGGGTGCCAGCAACAGCCTGGTTAAGTCATTGAAAGAAAAAGTGAAATATTCTCTGGTGTTGTCATCTTGTTAATTTTGTTCAAATAGATAGCGGACATTTTGTGTGTTCATTTCGGTTGCTGATCTGGAATGACAGACTTTGGTTGCTCTGCTGTTGTTTAAATAGCATTGTTGAGGGTAGAACACATGGCCTAAAGGCTTTTTATATGTTTTGTGTTACTATGTTTTATCTGCTTTGCTGAGGGCAGACATAAATAGAGGGCTTTTGCTATGCTGTGCCACTTTCATTCACTGGGTATATAACTGTGGTGGGCCAAAATAAGGGACAGACGGGTTTCCCCTTTGCATGTGATACACTATATGCAAAAGAACTGAATTTCCAGAAAGAGAGAGAGAAAGAGAGAGAGGGGTTGGGAGCACGTTCTGATAGCGCATTACTGCGCCCACCACATGACGAACCACCTGGATTGGGACCAATTGTAGTGGGGACAAATCAGCACCACTTTTTTTTTTACGGTGGCTGGAGTGCCAATTCTGCCACCAACCCCGAAGTTTTCCCTGTAAATTGGGAGGACCTGCTTGCTGTGCTTGATGCAGATTAACATCATACACGTAACATCATACAAAACCTTACGATTGCCAGTACAGATCCCTAGAGAGAGAACCCGAGAAAATGCTTGGGTTACTGAGGTGTTAACAGAGGGAATTAGTAAAGTGTATTAAACGGTCTTTCAGGAACTGTGTGTTCGAGTTCAAAAATGTCTATAGTAAACCTGGTAGCTGGGCCAAGATGAGGTGAATGACCACAGAGAAAATATGAAATGTCTTGGAAAGCATTTGTGTGTTGAACTAAAAGGGCCAAGCAATGTCAGTACCCTAACTTGTAGCATGAAACAAGCACCAAGAGTAGTAGAGTAGTAACATATGGCTAAATATTATGCAGATTCCTCCAGCTAATGAATTGTTCCCATTTCTGTGCATAAAGGAGGTAGGTAAAGATCACATGATGTAAAGTATAAAGGACTGGAGTGTATTGATCTGAAGAAATTCTTTAACTGTGTTGCTTCTCAAATCACCTCTCCTGATATTTGGCAAACAAGGAAAATATTTAATTCTAGCAAAATACCCGCGCTTCGCAGCTGCGAAGTACTGCCTTAAAATTTTTATTAAGAAGAAAATTAAACTTTTTTAAACTGAGGGAAAATATACCAATAATTATTTCTTAAGGATCTCTTTGTATACCACATTGTCAGTTCGGCCTTCCGGTTGTAATATGACCAAGCTGTGCGCTGAGCTTACTCTTGAGCATGCAACGTACAGTTGGCCATGTGAACAGTAATTTTGTTTCAAATCTCACAGCTTGGATTGCCGCTGTCATAATCGGTTTGAGTTTCATGGTTTGTTTCAATTACGACAGTATTTGTAGGACTTGTGTTGAAGAGACTTTCGGCATCTGTCAAGCGTTGTAAGCATACAACCGGTTTCATTGATAACTTCACATCCAGCTTTTGAGAGTTTAAACATTCATAAACATCAAAGTGTCCACTACTGAAATCGTCACCTGTCAATCTAAGATGTTTAAGAGGTATTGGCGGTTGTCGGAAGGTGTAAAATATTTGGCCAATTCGGTACACTTGAAAGCGACAACCGAACAATTCAGCGGCAGCCATCAACTCACATGCAGATGCATAGGTGAAGGGCTTAAGCATTTCACTCTTATAGTGCTCCTGTGTAGTATAATTATCTCCTGTACCGTCATCAGTCCACACCTTGAACTTGTCCCAGTCATTCAATACATAAGACACAATGTTCCTCCGGATATCAAGAGTGAGCCTGATATGGCCGTGCAATATGTAACAAAGAGAATGGAAAAGGTAGGTGCCATCTCCGGGCATGGAAACCACTCGGTAAGTGACAGTTCTTTGATCGATGATGATCACCTCGATAGACATGTTAATGGGGGTACGGTTGGAATGATAAACGAAATGGGTACCTGAACAATGTAAAGTAAGTCTAAAATACCTATATAATACCTATAATCGTAATAAATGAACAATAAAACAGCGGAGAAGCCATGGATTAAATAAAAAGACTGTAGTTATCAGAAGGGAGACATGAATCCCGTGGCAAAGCAAGGAAGGGAATGTAGAGACTGGAGCGACAGACAGTCTTATATAGGCAGGCAGCCAACAACGTGGGAGGCGTTGGGATAGGGGACCCAACGCCACCTCACACGGTGACCGAGCTGCAGGCTAAGTTGGATTCAGTTAGTGTTGGGAACCCGCGTACCAAATTTCTTGAAGATGGGCCCATAAGTAACAAAGACCGTTGAAAAGTTCAATATGGCAGCCGACAGTGGTGTCATACCACCGAAATAAGTACATACATTGGTTTCGGTTAGCGCAGGGAAGCCGCCTACCAAATTTCGTGAAGATGGGGCCATAAATAAGAAAGTTCAACATGGCGAATGTTGTCAACTGTTATGACCGTTACGCATAGAATTTCGAAATGAAACTTGCTTAACTTTTGTAAGTAAGCTGTAAGGAATGAGCCTGCCAAATTTCAGCCTTCTACCTACACGGGAAGTTGGAAAATTAGTGACATTGTGAAGTTCAATATGGCAGCCTACAGTGGCGTCATACCACCGAAATAAGTACGTACATCGGTTTCGGTTAGCGCAGGGAAGCCGCCTACCAAATTTCATGAAGATGGGGCCATAAATAAGAAAGTTCAACATGCCGGACGTTGTCGACCGTTAACAACAGCTATGACCGTTACGCGTAGAATTTCGAAATGAAACCTGCTTAACTTTTGTAAGTAAGCTGTAAGGAATAAGCCTGCCAAATTTCAGCCTTCTACCTACACGGGAAGTTGGAAAATTAGTGACGTTGTAAAGTGAAATATGGCGGCCGACAGTGGTGTCATACCATCGAAATAAGTACGTACATCGGTTTCAGTTAGTGCAGGGAAGCCGCCTACCAAATTTTGTGAAGATGGGGCCATAAATAAGAAAGTTCAACATGGCAGACGTTGTCGACCGCTATGACTGTTCCGCGTAGAATTTCGAAATGAAACCTGCTTAACTTTTGTAAGTAAGCTGTAAGGAATAAGCCCGCAAAATTTCAGCCTTCTACCTACACGGGAAGTTGGAGAATTAGTGATGAGTGAGTTAGTGAGTGAGTGAGTGAGTGAGTGAGTGAGTGAGTGAGTGAGGGCTTTGCCTTTTATTAGTATAGATTTTGTATGCAGTGCACCATTTTACACACAGATACTACAAAAATGTAAATGGACCTTATTTTGTGTCCCCATGGTAATTTTCATGCACTTACAAATAGCATATACACATGCAGTCTGTGATGCTTTAAATTGTTTTTTTTTCTGTATTTTTAAATTTAAGATTATACAAAAATCGTAAATGACCTTAACAAATTTAAAATTAAGTTCTTCTCCAGACTTTAAAAGTGAAGAATATTTGTCATGCAGAAGATAAAAGGACTGTAAGTAACCCATATTGAAAAAAGAAATACATAATAAAAAAATATAATGTGAAAATCTATAAAAAAGGATCTCAGAGGATATTAAAGTTCTTGCCAACAATCTGGTTCTGGAGATGCCCTACACTTCCCAGGGTACAAAATAAAAATAAGTACCTTTTACAGTTTCCCAAAACAAATTTTTAAAATAATCTGTAATAAGAAATCAATGTAGTAAATGGGTTTCTAACATGTTAAGAATATCATAAATTGGATAACGTGGTTATTCAAAATCAAGGTGTGGCCTGTTTTCAGGGACATTCTTTCACAAAAGCAATTAAAAAGCTAGCAGTAACCTGTAAAATCTGCTCAATAAAAAAAAGTTATTTTTTGACCTATGATATATATTTTATTTTTTGCTAACCTCGAATACATTATGGTGTGGCCCATGTGACTCCTGCCTTAAGTACTAACTCATTTAGTTTACATAAAACATTCTTTTTTATGTGTGATCCTGAGCTCCACGCAGGTCAAGTTAGACATATTTTATAATACTTCACGATTATCAACAAACACACCTTTGCCTTGCTTTCTACACACCTCGACCAGAAAAATAGAGCTATCTGTTTTCTACTGCAAAATTCAAATTTAACAAGCAACTAATTTTACAATAGATTTAAATACTGACTTTTCAAGATACACTGAAATCTTCCTTTCCTTTATTAATCCCAAGGGTCATCCTCTCATTACGTTAAAATACTTTGAATGAAAGAAAATTACCAACTTTTTAGAGTGGTCAGTATATCAGCCTTATTGTACTATGATTTAAGATCACAGTCAATCCTCATGAGTACAAAAGGAGGTTCCAGCCAATCATCATGGAATTCCAAATCTTAGATAATAGGAATAATGCACCAGCTGCGATAAACAAATGAAACAGAAGGAAAAGCAAAAGAGCTTTGTTTTCAAAATTCATAAACAATGAGGCCATCTGAAGAAGTTTCTGCAGCATAGGCATAACCACTCTATTCTCATGAGAGGCAGGAAAGATAAGACTGTCTGCATCCACATCATCAAAGTTATACAAATTAAAAATAAATATATAAATACATCTACCTTTTATTGCATTTTGTTTTAACACAATATTTTTAAGTGTTTTTTTAAATTTTATTCAAATTCTATACCTTGAAAATCTATATTGTTTAAAGATGTATACAATTATATATATTAGCTCTCATTTAAAATAAATAACTTCTTTTTCAATGTTATTCTCAAACCTAAAGATGTCATTAGAGATAAAACACAAAAAAGCATTTACTGGGAGAATTGTATTTTAGAATTAATTGCTTGGTACTATGGAGGATGGCCAGGACTATTACCCAGCTGGGATGCCTTTGCAGTGGATGTACCAGTGAAGAGAGCATTCACAGGACATTATCACCCCCAGACTGCTAGGTGGCAGCTCCCTTGGGTTGGTACGGATTCCCACAGGGCACACTGGGAATTGGAGTTCGTTTCCTCGGCCTGGTTGGGATCCAGGGGTGCTGCCAGAGGATGCTGCGGGGACTGGCACCTCACTCGGAAGCACTTCCGGACCATGCTTACTGGACACCAGAAGTACTCCTGGATGTTATATAACAGAAGCCTGCTGCCTCCATTCAAAGAGCCAGAGAAGGAGGATGAAGCTTGCCAGAGGAGTGGAGGCAGAGAGGAAGAGAAAAGGACAGAGGTACACCAAGTATTGCTGTGTGCTATGCTTTTGTACTGTGCTTTATTGATGTGGTAAAAACATCTTCAGGGAAGAGTTTCGCAAATAAAAGACTTGTTTGTCGTGGACTTGTGGCCGTGTCTGTGGTGTTTGAGGAACTGCCGTGTCTCCTAGTGGCCACATTATGGAACTATGGAAGGTTAAACATACAGTATAATATTTGTTTGTTTATTTCTATTGTTTTTATTTGTTTTATTTATTTTCAAGTATTTTGATGCTTTCATATTGATCCATGATCCCCGATGTAAGATAAATAGACCCAACACTGCAGTATGAAAAACATCCCCACACTATGACTTTTGCACCACCATGCTTCACTGTCCTTGTCACTGTCAATGACCCCTAGACCCAAAATGAACAAATTTATGCTTATCAGTCCACAGAATGTTACACCGTTCCTCTTTGGGCCAATCAATGTGTTAAGAATTTTAACAGATTCTCCACATACCATTTTTTCAATAGTGGTGCTTTATTGGGGCTTCTTGCTATTGTTAGCTTCTGGCTGTATCAGTACTCACAGGTAATTTTAGATCATCTTTCATCTTTTGGGGACATGATGAATAATTGAATCTTTGCCATTTTGAATATTGTTCCATGTTTTAGCAGTAGTTTCTAATTTTCTTCTGTGTGTTATGGGTTTTTTTGTTGCCATTTTAAAGCATTTGGAATCATTTTAGATGACCATCCTGTAATTTGCTGCACTTCTTTATAGGTTTTACCCTTTCCAATTAACATTTTAGTCAACTTACAGAGCAATGTATGGAACAGACCATTTTACTTAGCAATTCAGAAGGAAATATATTTTAAAAACAATGTGTGAAATATTTGCTTCCTTTCTACCTTAATAAATGACAATTGATGACACCTGTTTTTTTCACAGAATTAATGAATTCTCTAATTAGACTCCATACTGCAATTATTTTGAACACGCCCCTTTCAATGAATGAGTCAATTACTCAGAACAAGCAACGTGCATGTCATTACAGTAGGGTCTGTTGTCCTCCCATAACAATGCTACATCTACATGTAAATTATTCACCATGCAGAAATATCACTACTACTAATAACAGTGGTTTATCAGGTTACTGATATTGGACTGCTATTTCTTTTTAACACAAACTAGGGAGCTTCATTCCCTGCTTGCTTCACTTGCTAAACCCCCGGCATGCAGCACGCGTCAGCCGCTTTGCGTATCTACCACTAGTATATGTTGATTTCACTTTCACCAAACAACCTCTACATTGGGAAGAAACACTACTTTCCCTGATGACAACACAAATTAGATGATCTACAAGTCTCCAACTTAAAATTTAAATCTGAACGATATATTCAATCTCTTATCGATGTTTCGTTATTTCACCGAGTAATAATTTCCATTTGTTTGCATTAATGCAATTTTTACTAATTTCCATTTGTTTGCATTAATGCAATCTTTACTATCATTTTTTTGAGACTTTAAAATTTTAGTACTCATTATCTCTAACCTGCCCTGCATGTGTATCGCACCAACGTTTTTGAACCTCTTTACAATGTTCTACTTTGTCATCTACTCTTCGTCTTTTGGCACAAAGTCTCGTCTCGCTGGACATGAAAGTATCTCTCTGAAAAAGTCACGTCTCGTCCCAGGCTAAAAAATCTCATCTGGTTCCAGGATTTTTTTATATAATAGAGAGATATTAATTATTGACGGCAGGTAATTTTTGCAAGCCATCAGAGAATGCATGTAAAAAAGTGGCTTTTTAAAAACATTAAAAGATGCCTTAAATCATGAATCCAAGATAAATCCTGTCAATAATTATTCCACCTTTGCTGAAAAATTGCAATCTATACAAAAAAGGTGAAAATAAATCTGAAACTGTTTAGTGAAAAAAGGAAAAAATCATACAAAAACCCGGGTGCATCAGTGTGTACACCCCTTAAACTAATACTTAACTGAAGCACCACTTGATTTTCTGCAGTGGGCTGTCACCCTCCCCGGGATTTGTTCCTGCCTGGCTGGGATTGGCTCCAGCAGACCCCCGTGACCCCATGTTAGGATATAGCGGGTTGGAAAATGACTGACTGACTGACCTTTTGATTTTATTACAGCATTACTCTTGGGGTAAAAGTCTGTTAGTTAGACACATCTGTATTTGGCGCTTTTTGCCCATTCCTCCTTCCAAAAAATTTCCTGTTCGCAGCTTTTCTGGTCACCCCACAAATTTTCAATAGGATTAAGGTCTGGGCTCTGGCTAGGCAATTCTAGAACATTGAACCTCCTTTGATAAAGCCATTGCTTTGTTGATTTTGATGTATACTTTGGGTCATTGTCATGCTGAATGGTGACGTTCCTCTTCATCTTCAGCTTTCAAGCAGATCCTTGAAGGTTTTGTGCCAAAATAAACTGATACTTGGAACTATTCATGATTCCATCCACTTTGACAAAAGCCACAGTTTCAGCTGAAGAAAAGCATCACAAAGTATGATGCTGCTTGCACCATGCTTCACTGTGGGCATGGTGTTCTTCAGATGATGTGCGCTGTTATTTTTGTGCCAAAAATACCATTTGGAACTATGGCCAAACAGTTCGACCTTGGTCTCATCAGAATATAATACATTTTTGTACATGGCTGGGAGACTAGGTATAGGTTTTTGCAAAGTTTAGCCAGGCCTGGATGTTTTTCTTTGTGAGAAAAGGCTTTCGTCTTGATACCCTACTTCACAACTCAGACATGAAGAATATGACTGATTGTTGTCACATGTACAGATCAACCAGTACTTGCCAGGAAATACTGCAGCTCCTTTAAAGTTGCTGTAGGCCTCTTGTTAGTCTACCTGACCATCTTTCTCCTTGTCTTCTCATCAATCTCGGAGGGACGTCCTGATCTTGGTAGAGTCACTGTTGAGCAATATCTTTTCCACTTGTTGATGCCATTACTTCACCATGCTCAATGGGATGTTTAATGCTTTGGATATTATTTTATACCCCATCCTGATTGATATCTTTCAATGATGAGATCCCATTCATGTTTTAAAAGGTCTTTGTGGACCTTTTTTCATTAAGCAGTTTCTGATTTGTTTTCGCTTTCTTTCTGTACAGATTACAATTTTGTAATAAAGGTGGAATACATTCTGACAGTATTTATCTTGGTTTAATTTTTTATTGGTTTCATTTTTAAATGTACAAAATTTGTGTTTTTGGAGGGGGTACATTGATTTTTTATATCCACTGTATCTGGACTCATCAGATAACCTTTTTCCATTGCTTCACAGTCCAATCTTGATGCTATCTACAAAACTGAAGTTGTTTTTTTCTGATTAGCCTCACTAACAAGTGATTTTCTTGTAACCGGACAGCTGTTTAGTCCCAGTCCTATATGTTCTTGTCATATTTTGTGTGTGGAAATGCTCTTGCTTTCACTATTAAACACAGCTGTGTGTTCTACTGTTATTTTAAACCAAGCATTTTAGTGATCTCCAATCATAATCATTCAGGTTTTTTTTTCCTGACAACATTTCTTGTATGAAGTTGACTATCCTTTAAGGTTTCACTAATACATTGGACAGTTCTTAACACAGTTCCTTTAATCCCAGCAATCTCCTTACTTATTTTCTTTGCTTTATACAGGCCAATAATTTGACCATTCTGAAATGCCTTAACATTTTCTCCACTACCATAGAAAACATCTTCAGATATGATTGTTTTAAGAAATGAGAATTTACACATTGCATCAGTTTAAATTAAAGGGATTATTGTCAGCTAAAACATACTAATCACTACAATAATGTCTTAAGTATTTGTTTATTTAAATTCAAATGGCATCCTTTTTTTTGGCTAGACAGTGTTATCAATAAAAAATATCTTAAGCCTCATGAGCAAAATCATCAGTCAATAAAATACTTAAAATACATTATCGCCTAACATAAAAAGAAATTATTGAATAGAATAATTATATATGTACTGTATTACTGGGTACTAAGGCTGCATAAGATGGATGTTCCAAAAGTAACAGGGGTACTTATTCCACTTTTTTGAGGAGTTTATTATTTTTTCCTCCAACTACTCTTTATTCTTCCCATATCCCAAAGAAGTACTGATTGGATTGACTGACAATTTTTAAATAAATTTACTTAAGTTTGCGTGTGTGAATATGTACTGCAATGGAGAAGCACCCTCTCCAGATTTCTGCTTTGATTCTGATGGATTTTTTTGGTTCCCAAGTAGATTAAGCAGGTTCCAGAAATACAGTACGTGGTGTATGGATTTTAATTACATGGCAATCACGAGTATCACAGCTAATACTACACATAATTACTATATACTATATTTTATATTACACAGTACTATAAATAAATATTGAGACTATGAATCTGCACTTTCATCAAAAAATGTGCAGTAAAGCGAATTTATGTATCAATCTGACAGATAATTTACCAGCCAGTGCCTGAACAGACTGCAGCTTTCAGACTGTCTAGAAATTTTACTGATAAATTTCAGTAACAACTGTTGTGCTGAATAGGAATAACTGGACAGCCTTTAACATTTTAAAGGCTTTTAAAGGCTTACTTTGAGTCATAACCTATTCATATGCTGTATTTCCAACAACATACAATATTGATTAATACTGTCATACTGTAGTGAATTCATATCTCAAAAGCAATTGCTGTTTGTATGTGTCAATTTGTATTTTTATCTCCAGGTACTCTCACTTTTCTTCCACATTACAAAGACATGCATATGAAGTTAATTAATAAACCTTTTCATTCCCATTGTGGGTTTGTATGTGAATGGACCATGTTACATCCTGATATTGGAGTAGGAGTAGTCCTTATGTGCATAGGATGGTGCGAACTTGAACTGCATAAAAGCTGAGAATATTATATTACGTTTTTCTGGTTATGATACTGTGATTTTACCTGCAAAACCTTCCTAAAAGTCATGTTTGCAATTATATATAATACTTCAATATTAATTATCTCTGAGAAAAAAATACACATTAATCTCTTTGGGAAAACTGAAAAAAGAAAAAAAAATGCTTTTGCACTGTCACACACACACCTTAGCTATCTGAACCTGTGACAAATAAATCACATCAACATCATCTGAATTGTGTCAAAAAGAATTTATTTGCAGGTCAGTCCCAAATTCTTTGATTGAAACTGATAAAAAATGGCAGAGTTTTTGATATGTTTTTATAGCTTTCATCAATGCTTACCTAACGTATGTCTGATTACAAACTGACTACTTTCCATGTTTTACAAATCACACCTTTAGATGCTTAAAAAGAACTGCAAGAACTGGAGTGTTTCCATGAATCTTCTAAGCAAAACAGAAAATTCAAATCACTCCCAATCACTCCAAGTTTTCCTTTGCATCAAGCCATATTCACACTGCAGAGCACACTACATAAGAGAAGCAACAGACTTCTCTTTGTTATTAGATATAAAACTGTCTGTTTTACTGAAGACAAATAGAAGCTATATAACCAAAAATATGAATTTAGATCAATTTACATGATGAGCTTAAAATCATATAATGTCAGCAGTGGCTTTTGCAGCAAAGCAAAGATTAAGACAGATAAACTATAATAAGTTTGAATATTTATGAAATTAAAGGATGAATGTGGCAATCCTAGTAGCAACTACTTTAGATGGAGTGGTGGCTCTGAGGCTATGGATCTGCACTGGCAATTGGAAGGTTGCTGGTTTGAATCCCGTAAATGCCAAAAGGGACTCTGCTCTGTTGGGCTCTTGAGCAAGGCCCTTAACCTGCAATTGCTGAGCACTTTGAGTAGTGAGAAAAGCACTATAAAAATGCAAAGAATTATTATTATTATTAATCAACTTGTTATTTTTTTTCTGGTTTGAAGAAACATCCAGAATAAAGACATAAATTAATCAAAAGCTTCTTTGAGGACTGCAGGATTATTTGGGTCTGGTGACTTGCTTGTGTTTATTCCTTTGTTATTTGTGTAGCACATCTCTCTTATCTATTGAAATTTATTTAGTTTGGGATAATATGACAGTAGCCAGTAGAATACTACTGACAACTTAGCATATTTCAGATATCTATCAGCTTGTTTTTATAGAAAATAATGTTCTAATGTTCTACACACTGCCTTATCTTTGACTCTTTTGCTATCTTTTTGCACTTCTAATTTTCCATTTAACTAGTGATGTCATACAATACATTAACAGGTCATAATGTATATTTAACATTTTTTCCCACCGTTCTTTAAGAATAAGAGCTGCCTTTTCCCTCACTTTCTTCTTTTTTTACTATCTTACTCATCCACTGCACTGATGTATTAATTATCTAAGTGAATTAAGATTATGCTTTTTTATTTCAATTTACTAAATGCTTTGTCCATTCTTTAAAAGACAAGCTATATATAGTACAAAGAATACATAGTACTTGGTTAAATGACATATACTTCTGTGAGGAAATGAGGAAGTAACAACATTTTGTTTAAGTAACATTATAACTATCAAAAAACTACTTCAGTGTTTTGCTATTCCAAAAACACACCGTATTACAGCTGTTTCTGTACAATTTAACCAAAACGTAGGGCTGCACCACTATTTGAAGGAACAGTAAAAACTTCAGTAACTGACCTTTCAGAATACAATGCCTGTCCACCTCAATGAATTCAGGGAGCACAATGAGGAAGTAAAGAACAGAAGTGTCTAATTGGTTTGACAGGCTACTGAAACTAGGCCACCATTCACAGTTCACTGTACTATTCAGCTACAACTGAAAGGAAACAATGCAATAAAAACTTCTCTTGGGAAACCAGAGCTTGGTAAAACAGATTGCTGTCTTCATCTCCTGAAACTGCATAATTTTAACCCTGACAAAATGACAAATTAACTAAAATTAGTAAATTACACTTGATAAAGAATATAGTCATATGAAAACGTTTGGGAACCCCTCTCAGCCTGCATAACATTTTACTTTCAACAAAAAAGATTTTGCTGCTCTGAATGCATGTAACTGCTCAATACTGATTACTTTCAACACCAAATTGGTTGGATTAGCTTGTTAAGCCTTGAACTTCATAGACAGGTGTGTCCAATCATGAGAAAAGGTATTTAAGGTGGTCAGTTGCAAGTTGTGCTTCCCTTTGACTTTCCTCTGAAGAGTGACAGCATGGGATCCTCAAAGCAACTTTCAAAAGATCTGAAAACAAAGATTGTTCAGTATCATAATTTAGGGGAAAGGCTACAAAAAGCTATCTCAGAGGTTTAAACTGTCAGATTCAACTGTAAGGAATTTAATCAGGAAATGGAAGGCCACAAGCACAGTTGCTGTTAAACCCAGGTCTGGCAGGCAAGGCATATGCACAGGATTGTGGGAATGGTTACTGACAACCAACAGATCACCTCCAAAGTCCTGCAAGAACATCTTGCTGCAGATAGTGTATCTGTACATTGTTCTACAATTCAGTACAATTTGCACAAAGAACATCTGTATGGCAGGGTGATGAGAGAGAAGCTCTTTCTGCACTCACACCACAAACAGAGTTGCTTGTTGCATGCAAATGCTCATTTAGACAAGCCAGATTCATTTTGGAACAAAGTGCTTTGGACTGATGAGACAAAAATTGAGTTATTTGGTCATAACAAAAATTGCTTTGCATGGCAGAAGAAGAACACCGCATTCCAAGAAAAAGACCTGCTACCTACTGTCACATTTGGTGGAGGTTTCATCATGCTGTGGGGCTGTGTGGCTAGTTCAGGGACTGGGACCCTTGTTAAAGTAGAGGGTTGGATGAATTCAACCCGATATCAACAAACTGTTCAGGATAATGTTCAAGCATCAGTCACAAAGTTGAAGTTACGCAGGGGTTGGATATTCCAACAAGTCAATGACCCAAAACACAGTTTGAAATCTACACAGGCATTCATGCAGAGGGAGAAGTACAATGTTCTGGAATGGCCGTTATAGTCCCCTGACTTGAATATCATTGAAAATCTATGGGATGATTTGAAGCAGGCTGTCCATGCTCGGCAGCCATCAAATTTAACTGAACTGGAGAAATTTTGTATGGAAGAATGGTCAAAAATACCTCCATCCAGAATCCAGACACTCATCAAAGGTTATAGGAGGCGTCTAGAGGCTGTTATATTTGCAAAAGGAGGCTCAACTAAGTATTGATGTAATGTTTCTGTTGGGGTGCCCAAATTTATGCACCTAATTTTATTATGATGCATATTCCATATTTTCTGTTAATCCAATAAACTTAATGTCACTGCTGAAATACTACTGTTTCCATAAGGCATGTCATATATTAAAAGGAAGTTGCTACTTTGAAAGCTCAGCCAATGATAAACAAAAATCCAAAGAATTATGAGGGGTTGCCAAACTTTTTCATATGACTGTATAAATTGGTATCAGTGCAAAAAAAGACATACAAATGCCTTTAAAACACATAATGTAATCAATAGAAAACTTGACAAAATAACAAAAGTAGACATCAACGTACCAATTTTGTGGATAAGTTATTATATTTATTATTTGTAAGGTCATTAAATTTTAACATTAAGTTGGTGATGTCACCTAAATGCCATTTTGTTGTGAAAAACTTTAGCAACTGCCATTATTTTGTATTACTTTGCCATGGTTGTTGCCATATTTTTTTTACTGTTACTGGCCATGTGACAAATACAGTATATGGAGTAAGATCGCTGTCAAAAATAGCTTGTGATAATTTAAGTCAAATTTACATTTCACACGTGTCAATTATACTTGTGCTTCTTTCTGAAAAGTATGCTTGTGCTTCTGAAAATTATGCTTGCTCCTAAAAAATACACTTGTGCTTCTGAAAGTTACACTTGCTTCTGAAAATTATGAGTACAATTCTCAGGCATGAACGAATTGTCAAAAATTCATCATTGGATGTACAAGGCATTCGCTATTGAGGAAAAAACAACTGATTTTTGTTACTATGCATATGCCACAAAGTTAAAAAGCTGGAGTTATTTTTGACAGCGATCATACTTCATACTTAGCCCCCTTACAGAGGCTCCAAGGGGCAAAACACAAAAAACTAAATAAAACCGACACAATAAAATTAATTAAACAATGACAACATGTAATTAACAATAAAAAGTGAGAGCATTAAATTAACAACTTAATGGCAGTATGTTTTAAACTTTACATAACATCTTATATGAGTGTCCGGATGTTTGTTATACGTGTATAGGAGAGCGAGATGTTGCGGAAGGCTCCCAACCTTCGGATTTCAGCACTCTTGGTCATACATTTGGGGTTGGGGTGGGAGGCACAGAATTATGACCGACCTCCTTGGAGGATATGAATATACAGTATATAAAACTACAAACCAGACATAAAGATTGGGAGCTTTGCATAATATAAATTTTTGAACTAGCCCCCTCATGACGGCACTGCTTTTAAGCAAGTTTTTTTTTAATGCTTGTGATATTGCATGGAAGTACTGAGTTAGATTAATGACCGAGTGTGGAAAATGTTACACCCTTATAATCAAGGAATATTTAGGACAAAAATAAATAAGCAAAATAAATCAAAAACTGTGAAATATGACAATAACATAATAACATTAAAAATAGAAGTTATGTGTATGTTTTTCCAGTGTATGCAGGGGTTTTCTCACAGAGTCCAAAGATATGCAGGTTAAATGCTCTGGGGGTACAAAATTGTGTGTGCGTGTGTGTTCATCCTGCGATGGACTGGCACCCTATGCTGGCTGGGATAGGCTCTGGCAGACCCCCGCAAACCTGTTCAGGACTAAGCGGGGTTTGAAAATGACTGACTGACAAAAATGGAATAAAAAGCATATTTTGTGACCCATTTAATTATTTATACTTGCATTTCATGTTGTTATTATTTATTTAGCATCACGTGTCACTATACTTTCATATATTTTCATTTTATTTATTAATTTCTAAACCTGCTTTATCCTGAGCAGTGGTAGTGTCACAGGGAAGCTGGAATCTATCCCAGGAAGCATAAAGCACTTTTTCTTTTCTTTTGTCTGTGCCAATTAAATATCACATAAATCTCATTCATCAGATTATAGTGTGCCAACTTTGCCAGTCAGTATGACCCATGTAACTATGTTAGGCTAAGAAAAACTCAACGGAATTGTTAAAAAGGAATCCATTTTGTCACCAACTTATTAACTTTAAGGTGGCCCAGTGCCATTTAACCCTTTGCAATGACAACTGACCATCAGAGTGAAACCTGTTCATTGGATATGACAAGTTGGCCAGCCTATTTGACCATGAAACTCTGGGCCAGTCAAATCTCAGGTGCAACATAAAAAAGGAATCTTGCCACAAAGCTATGAAAATAAGAGTGGCAAAATGCTGCACAACCCTCTATAGCACCTGTTAAACATCAAAGTTAATCCTAGTCATTAAAATTTGATATGGGAATGTGACAAATTTGCCAGTCTATTTGAGCCAAGTACTCACATTGGTCTGTGCAAAACTCAACTGCAATTTAACAGAGGCATCTGCATTTTCTCAAAACTGTGGCAACTAGGGTGGTCCAACACAATTTAGCCTCTTACAGTGCCCATTAACACTAGAATTACCAGAGCCTACGAAAAAACTTGTAGATCTGTCCCACCTTAAATCACTTCTCACCTCTCCATCAGCATCTTTTGTCCTTTAAATGTGTTGATAAGCTGCAAGCAGTCTGCTATCACGTCCCCCAGCGGTGCACAGTTTTCTAAGCTCAAGTCTGCTTGGAGTGGTATAGAGTAAGAAGTCAAGCAAAATCACACCTTTTATAAATACTATATTGTTATTTGGAACACATGCATTTCATGTGTATTCCATGTCTACAACAATGCGTGTTCCATGTCTACAACAATCTATGTACAGTAAACACATCGTTAAAAAAGAAATGTTTTTCATGTTTTAATAATAATTGACAAAATGTAGACATGAAGTTTATAATGTATGAAGCCTGAAGTCCAAATATCAAAGAAACACTTTCACAAAAGGTACAAATATAACAGAACAAGTGTGCTTTTATTCAAAAATATAACTGCAGAAAAACAACATGCGTTAGGGTGCGACATTGACACGCATTTACTACAACTGCTTCGGTGGCGCAACGGTATCAACTGTTGACTGGTAATCCCCAACGAGTCAGTTTTGAGAAGTGAGCTACTTTTATTCTTACTATTTTAAATTAAAAACATACATTTGATTTCAGTCTGTAACAGCCGGTGTAAATGTATGATACTTGTAAAGGTTAGCTTTGTTTTCTTTTTTTTCTTTTATTCAGTTTCATTCTCTTAATCGCGTTCACGATCCTACCCTACCCCCACCTCCCCATCTGATACTGCTGTTTTCACATAAAGACGTGCATGATAGATACAGATTTGCATGATATAAACAATAAGAGTAGATCACTACTCAAAATGGTAAATTTGGGAAGCAGCTGATATCGAAACTGCAGCAGGCAGCAGTTCTTAGCATTGCACCACACAAGCTGTCATATCAACCGCCTACCGTAACCCGCTTTCTTTTTTATTCAGTTAAATTCTTGAATAAACGTGCATTTGTTTTGTTATACTTATACCTTTCATGAAAGTGTTTATTTCATATTTGTATTTCAGGTTTCACACATTATACATTTCATGTCTACATTTTGTCAATTACTAGTAATACATGAAAAACGGTTCTGTGTTAAGAAAGTTTTTACAGAGATTGTTGATGACACTGAACACACATGAAATGTATGTATTCTAAATGACGATGTACTTTTTTACCCAATAAAGCTCCAGCACTTCACTAAAAGATAAACACTGAGCACTGACAAACTTCTTTGCAAATTGAACTGCGGTGGTGGGTGGGGGAATGGAATAGCCAGCTGCTTCCTGCTTGTCTTAATCGGCACATTTACAGGACAAAAGACGCTGAGGGAGAGGTGCGAACAGATTTAAGGTAGGCCAGATTTTCAAGTTTTCTGTTTTCAGTTCCTTAATTGCCAAGTTTGCCAGTCAGTCTGAACCCACTCAACTACACTTTAACAAAGGCATTCACTTTTCTCTGAAAATTAGAATGGGTCAATGGCATACAACCTGTATAATGCCAGTCAAACTTCACACTGAAATCTGTTCATTAGGTATGTGGGAATATGACAAATTTGACAGTCCAATTGACCTGTGTTCCCAAAGTTTAACTGCAATTTAACAAAGGCATCTTTCTTTTCTCAAAACTAGCATAGCCCAATGCCATCTAACCTTCTAGATATGGGAATGTACCAACTATGCCAGTCAATTTGACCCATGTACCCAACTCAGAACAACTACATTTGCTGAAACAGGCAAATTACTTTGAAAGAAGAATTTAATCAGTAACATTACTTATTAAAACATTGTTGCATTGCTTTTCATTTACTCTGCAAAACCCACCTGCCAAGTGACTGTATCCTAATTACTTGATATAATGCCAATTTGAGACATGCACAGCAAAGAGGGTCTGAGCATAACTAAAAAAATTATTTCATTCAGCAAATTGTCACAATGGGCAGTGCCCAGTCAGGTTTTTAAACAATAGTAGGTGGGTTTGGATCCAAAATAGGTTACAGCTTTGGAGTAAGGGAGAGGGTGGTGCCCAGGGACAAACCCTGACATGACAGGCAATGGCTGGTTTCAGCATTTATCATCATGCTGATGACAAGACTGAAGTTGAGATATGATGTATTTCATCAATTCTGTTTTATTTTGTTACTTCTTTGTGGAAATGCAGTTAAAAGTTCAGAGTAGTACATCAACAATCTGCAATCAGTTGTTGCCCTCTAGGCACATCACTACGTTTATTGTAACTTTGCTTCAGTCCATCATGAAGCACATGATATTTAATTAATGACTCAAAGCAAGTTATATGTTAAATAAAGAAAAAGTGGATGTGGTTTAAAATTTTTAAAGTTGCGTAAAGTGAGCATGTCCTGATAATTTTAATTATTTTAAGAATACTATATACTATATAATGAAAATGAAAATTAAAGTTTGTCAATAGCTGTCAAGGAACACTTCTGGTATGAAAGCATGTGTTACAATCCTAAAGTAAATACCTTATTCTTTTGCTTTAAGTTGTTTCAGTTTTTCAAGCTATTTTTAGGTACATTATGTTCTGATCAGAAAATTATAGTACTATACTAGCAAAATACCCGCGCTTCGCAGCGGAGAAGTAGTGTTTTAAAGAAGTAATGAAAAAGAAAAGGAAACATTTTGAAAATAACGTAACATGATTGTCAATGTAATTGTTTTGTCACTGTTGTGAGTGATGAGTGTTGCTGTTTATACACACACACATATAAACATATATATATATATATTGTGAACTGGGACCCAGACACAGGCAGACGGACAAAATAGTTCCACCACACACAGTTTATTATACAATAATATTTACAAATTTGTGCTCACGTGCACGCCCAGTGCCTCCAGCACCGATCCCCCAAATGTCCAGGCCACACAACTCTAATGCCTCTCTCCTAGCTGCCTCCCGTCCTCTCGCCAGTTCTGTCCTCTTCCACCCGACATCCACTGCTGACTGGAGGGAGACGGCCTATATAGGGAACCGGATGGGCTCCAGCTGCTTCCGGCAATCAGTCATAGCCACACCCCAGTGTGGCGGAAGTGCCTGCGCACCCGGAAGCCGTCCGAGTGTCCCCTGTCGTCTTCCCCCCAGCACTTCCTGGTGTGGCGGAAGTGCTGGGCTCCAGGGATATTCCGGCATTGGGGCGCCGCCTGGCGGTGGCCACTGGTTCCATATACGGCTGGGCTTCCAAGCCCTGTACCCAAGGCCCCCAACATAACCAGGACGGACGCCCCCTCGTGGTCTGGAGGAGGCACAAGCCCTCCTCCGGTCCTCCTGGGCGTCCCGGCCGGGGACCACAATATATACATATTCATACATATATACATATACACATTGTGGCATGGCCGGGATGCCCAGGAGGACCAGAGGAGGGCTTGTACCTCCTCCAGACCGCGAGGGGGCGTCCGTCCTGGTTACGCTGGTGGCCTCAGGTAGGGGGCATGGAAGCCCAGCCCTGTAGGGGCCCATGGCCACCGCCAGGCGGCGCCCCACTTCCAGACCATCATCTGCCACATCCGGCCGAGGTAGGAGCCCGGCCGGGATGCTCAGGAGGACCAGAGGAGGGCCTGTACCTCCACCAGACCACGAGGGGGTGCCCGCCCTGGTTACGTTGGTGGCTTCGGGTATGGGGCATGGAAGCCCAGCCCTGTAGGGGCCCATGGCCACCGCCAGGCGGTGCCCCGTTGTCTGAACAGCCCTGGAGCCCAGCACTTCCGCCACACCAGGAAGTGCTGGGGGGAAGACGACCGGGGACACCGGACGGCTTCGGTGCGCAGCCGGCACTTCCGCCACACAAGGGCGTGTCTGTGGAGAAGTGCCGGGGAGCAGCTGGGGCCCATCCGGGTTCCCATAAAAGGGGCCGCCTCCCAGCAGTCGGGGCGAGAGTCGGGAGGAAGGAAGACGAAGCTGGCGAGAGGGCAGGAGGCGGCCAGAAAAGGACTGTGTGGCCTGGACTTTGGGGGATCGGTGCTGGAGGCACTGGGGTTGATTGCACGGTAGAGACTTGTAAATATTAGTGTAAATAAACGGTGTGTGGTGAAATTATGATGTCCGTCTGTCTGTGTCCGGGCCAGCGTTCACAACATATATATATACACACACACACACACATATATATACATATATATACAGTGGTGTGAAAAACTATTTGCCCCCTTCCTGATTTCTTATTCTTTTGCATGTTTGTCACACAAAATGTTTCTGATCATCAAACACATTTAACCATTAGTCAAATATAACACAAGTAAACACAAAATGCAGTTTTTAAACGATGGTTTTTATTATTTAGGGAGAAAAAAAAATCCAAACCTACATGGCCCTCATTCCTTCATCGATTCGTTTCTTACTGCATCAATAAACAGCTCGTCTTCCTCTTTATCCGAGACGTGACACACTGCATGCACGGGTTTTTTTTACACTGTCTTCCTTTAGCGGGACATTGACTTTTTCCACTGTGTGCTTTGTTTCCGCAGTAGCTGCACTTATGAATATGCTTGTATGTGTCAGACACTTCATATTTTTTTGCTGCCTTCTCAATTGTGTAATTTGGTTTTTGTTCAGCACTCTTTGGAACTGTTGCTTTTTGACTGTGCACTGCGTCAGTTCACGTGAGCCGCTCGGTGTACATGCATCGAAGGTTCCCAGCTGTGCTGGTGCCATCTCGTGCGATGTCCACGGCTGTATTTAATGTTAGCTAAGACCCGGCACTTAAAAGTTTCTCACGCAGTTTCGCTGAGTTTGTGCCAAATGCCACCCTGACCATCTCATCTTCGTCTGCATAAGCATAGTCCTTCACCCGTGAATATTTAGCGGCAGTGTTTCTATTGGATCGCCGCTGACGGACGGCCTAATATGGGCAGGCACTAAATTACGTGGGAGGCGTAACTCCGCTTCCCACGGCTATGGAGAAGAAGTCTATTATAGTATATGGACGAAAAAATAGGTTCCAGTTATGACCATTACGCGTAGAATTTCAAAATGAAACCTGCCCAACTTTTGTAAGTAAGCTGTAAGGAATGAGCCAGCCAAATTTCAGCCTTCTACCTACACGGGAAGTTGGAGAATTAGTGATGAGTGAGTGAGTCAGTGAGGGCTTTGCCTTTTATTAGTATAGATTATCTCATTCCTAAGTAATTTATGCTAAGCAAAAACACTTGTCAAAAGCAGGTTGGAAATCATATACCATACCATGTACCATACATCAAACCTAATACTTTTGTGAATTTCAGTCAGACACCATGGGGCTACAAAAGAATCAGAAGAAATACATTTTTAAACAATTGTTTCAACTAATAAGACACACACTTGAAATGATAATCCATGCTAGGACTTTTAAGATTAAATATATTTCAAATGATATCTAAAGGTTTGTAATACTTCATTACCATGACAGACAATTAAAAAAAAAGAAACATCCATCACATTCTACACCAGTACTTACCTTCAAAAGTAACATCTATCTGTATGTAGTAAGTGAAGCTGAAGGTACAAATGCTATTTACAGAAAATAACTGTAGGGTAAAAAAACTAAACGTAAAGGAAAGAGTGTGTGATCATAGTTTTTTCTCTAGGAAACTGAACCACAATGTTTCTAATACGCTCTTTGGTTTGCAAACCATCTGATTTTTGCCTTCAGACCTGATCCATTTCTGAGAAAAATTGAACTTTACAGACTTTTTTCTTTAGCTATAGACTAGTTTATGAATGCAGTAGATGGTAGCTGTTGATTAATAAACAATAATTTCACAAAGTTGTTTTGGTTTTTGAGACTTTCAAAGTCAAAAGGGGCTGGGGTGGAGGATGGTATGCTGTTTTACAAGGTCAGCCTTTGCACATATACAGAAAGCCAATGTCATTCTCTCTCCATGAACAAACACACAGACAGCTTCTTTGTGCAATCTCTTTTTAATGATCAATGGTATGATCATCCCTTACATATAGGTGATATTTTACTTTTGAATTATTATTACATTTACAGGTGAAATTTTTAAATGAATAAAACTATATAGGGAATAATTTGTTTCCACATTTTGAAAAATTTACAGGAAGGACCTATGCTGTTGTGGGTCTTGGAAGCACTGCTATCAACTATAGCCCTTTTTTACATGTACTCCTTACCCGAGGAAATTACTTGTAAACTGCTGGATCAAAGGCATGTGTGAACAAAGCCAATATGGAGGAAAATTCATCATGGTGATTTCCAAGGTAAATACCTAATACAGTGGAACCTCGGTTCACAACCAAAATTCGTTCCAAAACTCTGGTTGTAAACCGAAGTAATTTCCCCTATAGGACTATATGTAAATACAATTAATCCATTCCAGACCGTATGAACTGTATGTAAATATATTTTTTTAAAAGATTTTTAAGCACAAATATACTGTAGTTAATCATACCATAGAACGCACAGCGTAATAGTAAACTAAATGTAAAAACACTGAATAAGACTGAGAAAACCTTGAACAACAGAGAAAACTAACACTGCAAGAGTTCGCGCTATAGCACTACAAACCGCTCGCTAAAAACACTTTTTTAATGAGTTTTAAGCACAGGGAAAAAAATGAAAATTTGAAAAATCCATAATTTCATTGAACCACCAAGAAAAGAAACATTGCAACAATGCACGCTACGAACCGATCACTGTAAACAGAAGTGAAGTGGAGGTTAAAATCCAATAGAAAAAACTCTTCATTAAATACGAGGTTAAAATAATGCTCAGATCTGTCTCTAGCCCGGTGCATTCTTAAACTGTCTTCTCGGCCTTATGCGTCCAGCAGTCTCGCTTGTGTGTGTGTGTGTGTGTGTGTGTGTGCGCGTGTGTGTGTGTGTGTATCTCTCACGTGCATCTCTCTCTCACGTGTGTGCATGCGTGCGTGACTGTGTGTATGTGTTTCTCTCTCGCTCGCTGCATAGGCAATGCACAGGGAGACTGAACACATGCGTAAATCATCGCCGCGCACAAACTGAAAGGGAAACTGGCTTGTTCGTATTCCGAGTGTGTGGTCGTGAACAGATGCAAAAGTTTGGTGAACTTTTTGGTCATAAACCAATTTGTACAGGTTCCACTGTATAACTTCCAAGCATTTACCAGGCCTTTGGCACACTGATAGGCAGTTTAAGAAAGACTGATACAAAGATATATCTTTTTTTAATTTTAAAAATTACATTTCAGTGACTAAATTACCAATCAATCAAGCCAGCAACCATATAATGCAAGATCCAATACAATTCAGACCTGTCATCTCTTCCGTTATTCATTCAGAGAGCAAAAAATAAATAAACAGGACATCATTTTCCCCCAATTATGTAAGTGGGTTAGGACATATTTAGAGGAGTAAAATAAGGCAATATGCTATAAATGTTGAGTAAGTTTCCACAATATATTCTTCATTAAACGCTGACAGTGCCTTGACATTTTTGTAAATTTTGAATAATCTTAGGATAAACACATTTAATGCATAATTTTGATTTGAATTGGATAGTATTTCACATTTATTGATGAGGGGTGCCAAAAAAAGCAAGTCTCGGTTTCTGCTATGAAGAGGAGACATTGTCCAGTCTGCAGTAGTTCACAGATGGTATTTCAACATCCTATTTTGTCCTTTTTCAATGCTCTATTTTTTCCTTTAATGAATGGCTTACTTACTGCCACCCACCCAGTCAAACCTGCAGCACCTAAATCTCCTCTTGACAGCGGAAACTGAGACTTGCTTTTTTCAACCACTGGGGTAAGCTGTTGTGCTGTGAGGCACCTACACTGCAAGCTGGTGACCCTCAGAAACTGGGATGTGACTTTGTGTCTGCCAGAGCTCTTCCTATCTGAATTTCTACCAGTTTCCAAATGCCTTTAGATTATGTGGGACAATATACTCACAAAAAGCCTACACTTCCTTCTATGGGTTATAATGTTCTGTCTCATTTAATTTGTTAATTGCTGTTTTGTTGCCATTATCACTGGAACACTGTCAAAGTCGTACTTCAGGGGGTGTAGTAACACAGTGGGTTCCAACTCTGCTTTAAGACAAACAGATGGTTTTTAAGTAATCAACAGAAGTTGGGACACCTGTGCAAATTGTTTGCTTCAACTTGCAAGGCTTAATTTACTTTAATTGCTGCATCTGTTGGCTGTAACCTATTAGTTGTTCCCTGAAAAAGGCCCAATTGTAATATTCTGATATTTCTTTTTTCAGTTTTTGTTAACCTAAAAACCTCTGGCAGCTTTCTACTTACCTTCTCACCATTTTGGGTCATTCATTTCATTTCAACTGATTTAAATTTAAAGAAAAACCGGAAAAACTGAGGTGTTCTAAACCTTTTGATGGGTAGTGTATATTACATACTGTATATATAGTATTTGTCAGCCCAGTATTTTTTGTTCTCTTTTGGAGAACATTCTGTTCATACTACAAAACCTGGTGTTTATAACATCTTTTATCCTAATAATTAATAACACTTAGAAGTCTTAATAAATATTACAATATATAAGGTCAGCAAGCAAGGTGCCTGAGGTCTTCCTAATTCAGTTTTCCTGTCTATGGTCTGCCAAGTAGGTCCTCAGTTACTTTCACATTACAGCAATTATTGGGGACAAGTCAAAAGACTAAATTTCCTCAAGGTCACAGCTCTTATTCAAACACAAAAATACTGGTTTATTTATCTTCAGGTTTGACAACACTGGTAAACAATATAATATAGCTGCTTCCAAATCTCTTCTAACATTATGGCTTTCTATATTAAAGGAAAAAATATTTTAATCTGGATTTATAAAGGAATAATTAAAAGGGAAGAAGAGATCACCCACTCTTAGATAAAAATCTAACAATTTTGTCTGCTCTTTTGAGAAATTAAAAAAAAGTACTAAAAATAATTTGCTCTACATTATTCTCTTCTTAAGATACACAATATAGAAGAATAAACAATCACACAGAAAGGTTCATTTGAGAATTCTAAAAAAGAAAAATAAAGTGGTCTAATTCCTTAAAACATGATCTGATGGGGATTCATATTTTGACAAGAGTCCATACTTTTGTGAAAACATGGACTAGCTGCGAGAACTCTTCCATTAAACTGTATACAGTACAGAGTAACAGAATTTTAGAGTCCGTTTTTATTTTAGAGTATCTTCTTCTTTTCTTCTTCTTCTTCATCTTGTCCCACTTTGATGTGCATTAGCATTATCATTAATAATGAATTAGTTCAAAATGCTAGTTAGTTTTAAATGCTTATGTGAATAGTTTAGGATTTCATCAAAATATACTGTGAAAAACAGTTGGAAGATTAAAACTTATACCTTGAAGAGGCACTGAATATTCAAAAGAGGCACAATGTTGAGTAAAATTTAAATTATTCAAAATATTTTTTTGTAATTTATCAAGGAACCTAAAATATGTAAATTATTCACCAACAATAGTGTCCTCTTACCTGCAGCAAGCTCTTAAAGCTGTAAATGCATAACACTGTGTGTCAACTCTCTCTCCAGGTTAACATTTTGTCTCATGCATGCATATTTCAATCTAGAGCATGGCAAAAGAAAAATTGGTAATGTAATGTAAAAAGAAAAAAAAAACATATTTGACAAAATACTGGTCTGTATGAATAACTATTAGAGAAGAATTAAATAGAGATTAGATATATATTACATAATTATAACAGATATTTAAAATCTATAAAATGTAGGCTACAATGGCAACATGCAGTGTTCACATGAGTACACAGTTTTCAGCAAGCAGCACTTTTCAAGTAGTGCTAAGAGACCATAGATGCTTCAATGACAAAAAATATATATATATATATATATATATATATATATATATATATATATATCTATATCACAAAGCATAGAGCCCATAACAACACCTGAAGCAAGAAACAACACAGTTTCCACAGAGCAGATGAAGCAGGTTTTTATCAGATTATACGTTTATTTGTATGTTTTAGGAACAGGTAAAGATGACTTGCAGGGCTGGTTGCCATGATGTCAAGGGGCTAGACCATTACAAGACCTTCCTTCCTGATGCAGCAGCAAGTTTGCATAGGTTAAAATAAAATATACTAAATAAACACATCAAGATTTGCAAAGTTAGATATAAATGATTACCAGAAATCATTAACGTCATGTTAATGAATACTGAATAATTAGGTCTAAGGATTAAAAAATATACAGTAAATATCACAGGCAATATCATAGTTTCTGCTATAGTTATACAGTGGCATGCCAAGTCATAGGGAAAAATAATAGACTAAGCTAGCAAAAATTCCTAGTCATGCTTGACATAAAAAGGATAACCACAATTACTATTTTTTCTTCACTTGTAAATGTGATAAATCATAAGTGATGGATTAAAAATAAAGCACCACAAAAGCATCTGGTTAGTTCAGATAAAGTGTTTGCCTCACATTACAATACCAGCTTTCAATAACTTACAGGAATTCCATTACTAATTTTTGTAAGCCTAGCAGATGGCTGTAGGGATTGAGATTTCAATCAGGAATGGCAAAAAAAAAAAAAAACATTCAAGGACCTTTGAATTTCATTTGATAAAAACTGAAATAGTAGCAGTACTGGCACACTTAGCGCTAACAAAGGAAGCTATCCTGGGAAGCAAGCAGACAATGCATGTTTTTACTCACAAGAGTGTTTTTCTTGTTATATAACAATGAAACTTCTTTCCTGTGGCTAGTAATGAGCTCTTAATTAGGAAATCTATTGCATTTTTACAACATAAATAACCTAATAAACTAAAAAAATATCAGTAAACCATAATACCTACATATACATAATCATATACTGTATGTAAAATAAATTCATCTGAAATAATTAAACAGTGCTTGCAAAAGGCATCTGAAGAATCATTCAGAAGACATAATGGGTATCATAGATAAAACAAAAACTGCCATGTCATTCCTCAAACAAACCATAATATTTTGTATTTGTTTAAAACAATTCAGAAATTGACAGGAATACCAGATTTTATGTTCAAACAAGCCAGCTGTACGTCATCCAACAATTTATGACAACTATAACAAAGCCCCTCTGAATAGACTTATAGCATGACAAACTCATCTTATAGCATGACAAACACATCACTTCTACCTAAGACTCTGTTTTTAAGCAATATCTTCTGTGTTGGTTTCAACTCTGTTAGATGTCTACACCATCTCAAAATGAGGCTCTAAAAATTTTCATTACATCAGCAATATACCAGTACTTAGCCTTTGTGATGCACAGTTAATGACATCATAATCAGAACCTGAAAGCATTAGGTTTACTAATAAACATCTTAACTAGATTATAGATGGAATAGGTGGTAATGATTGGCCTTGTAGATTGGTTTACAGCATCCCAGCAAGACACAAGTTAAATTTGTCAGGTACTGTTGTAAAGGACAGCCAGGTCCCATGCCCGGCAGAGAAGCCCCTGCTGCTTATGTTCCGGGGGAGCCACCATGGGCAGTCCAGTATCTTCCCCAGGATGCTTGGTGGCAGCTGACGGTGATTCCCCAACCAACCGCGGGGCTCCATGAGAGATGGAGTCCTCCACAGCCTGGTTGGAGGCTCGGATGGCCACTAGGGGGAGCTGCAAGGACTCATCAGCCTGGCTGGACGAATCTTCAGCCCCACCCGGAGGTGCAATTAGGACCAGGTGGTCAAGCACCTGGAACACTTCCGGGTGGGTTATAAAAAGGGCCAGCCGCCACCACTCGAGGCGCCAGAGTTGGGAGGAAGGAGACAAAGCTTGGGAAGGAGTGGTGGTGAAGGAAGAAAGGTGGTGTTGCTGTGAGTTGGACTGGTGTTTTGTGGGACTGTGTATTGCCTGTGGGTCACGGGGAAGACGTGCGCCCACGGGTGAAGAAAAATAAAGTCTTTGTGTTTTTATACATGCCTCCGTGTCCATCTGTGTCGGGTCAGGCGCCTATATAGAGCCTTTGTTACACTGTATATTGTATTAAGACGTATACCAGGAGTATGAGACGCATTTAAACAGGCAAACATTGACAGCAGCACTAAATTCACAAAATCTTTGCACCGCAACCCACTTTGTCACTCATGAGCAATAGTTTTAGCTCACTTTTCACAAAAACAAAGGTAAGCTACTCTAAAACAGGATCACTGAAATTCGTATTCCATAATGAGTTTTAAGAATAAGTAGTCTGCTGTAAAGGAAAACATTTTAAAACCTGTCTTAATTCTGTGAGTCTATACTTTTCTCCCACAACTTAAACATGTGTGGTTTAAGTCTAATATGCTTTAAGTTTTAATGGACCCTGAGACAGACTGAAGCCTCAACTATGTAGGTTCCAACATTCATTATCCTGAAGTAAACTTGAAGGATTTGAAAATTTTATGTTATTTATTCTGGGACATGGTAAAACAGCCCATATAGAGTTAATAATCAGAATCCCCTCATTTACACACAGAGCACACACACAGAATATTGTGAATGCTTTGCCATTGTGTAAGAAAGAGAGGGCTTCTGACCAAACAACCCATAAACAACACTAAACTAGCATTTACTATTGCCCAAGCAGAAGTATAAAAATGTGTAGGTACTATTTTAAAGAAAAAGTTGATATTAAGAAAACCTATGAGAAATAAGAGATCTGAAATCATGAAAGTTCAGGGGTAAACATTTTAAAAAGTGAAACTGTGATCAATATTATTAGCTATGAGGTAGAGTTACATTTTATACTTTTGTTTTTGTAATCCTCCTTAATCCATTCATTCAGATAAATAATTCTGTGTTTTGTATAATCTTTATGTCTTATATCCTCAATTATGTTAAGTTTTACAGAAACTGGAACAGTTTGCAACAATCTGAATACATTTTTAAACTGAAAAGTAAGCCTGTAATTACAGGGTTAAAAAGTTTTAAGATTGGGTCTTTCGTGCTTAGTTTAGACTACAAGACTTAAAACACAATTCTGGTGCTTGTGTTTATACACAATCTTTTTTTAGGCTGTTTATAGTAAAATTTGATACAAATATATCAACCTGGGAAATGTCTGGAGATTACATCATGAATCAAGCTGGATAACTGCCAGGTTGATCTATGTGTTTACACAGATAAGTCTAGGAAATGATAGCTATGTGATAAAAAGAACAGCTTAAAAATTAATTGTCATATTTACATGGGGTAAGTCATCAAATACATACCATTTCATTTATTTTCTTCATTTGGCTTCAATTTAAACCTAGGTCACGTTAACTTTTCATTAGCACTATAGATATGATCATTTATAGCAGTTTCAGGCAATGTCAGCATTATTTTTCTTGCATGGACTTTTATTTTTATAAAAATAATTTTATAAAAATTATTTACTTTAAATTCTTGCCCAAAGAAGCATATCTCTCTTCCCCTGTTTTTATTAAACAGTAGGTCTCATTTTAATTTTATTGACCTTTATTGTGAGAAACACCTTTCACACATTTAGGCTATCCCAGGAATTTATCAGCAAAAACTGCATGTCAACTGCATTTGTAACCATGTCGAGAAGCACAATTACCCAGGTTGAATCATCATGTAATCTTCAGAAATTTTCCAGGTTAGTGTATTTTTGCACAAAGTAGCAAACTTCACTGAGTAAAGCAAATAAGAATTCAGTTCAACCCTACACAAAATGACATTTGACTTAGTGAACCAATCATATGAGACTTAAGAGAGGTTTAATAGGCTTGATTGTTTTGCAGAAGATACTTGGCAAAGTAACCTGCTTAGAAACTGTAAATATTAACAAATTTTAAAATCAGCTGCCCTCCACCCAAACAAAGAACCATCAGATGCAATAGTCTGGCTCTTGTTAAACAGATGCTGTAATCTACCAGATGAAGAAGCAACATGCTCCAGCAACAGTGAAGCAGCTGTGAGGCTTACAACTCAGATGGAAAGTGAAGTTTCTACGTTTTCTTTTATGACAATATGCTGTAGCATACTTTTAGATCCTTATTCTGAATAAAGCTCAGCTGTTTCTCAATCTCCTATTCCTGAAGTTGTTTGTATCTAAAACGTACCTTTGTGCTTGAAGTATACTGTGCAAAATAATAATTAAAATACATAAAAAGAACAAACAATGCACTCAACCATTGCTACTCATCAACATGTAAAAAAAAATAAAAACTTTTATAGCTGGTGGTTGCAGACCTTTTGCACACTTTTGTCAGAAACCTGATGCTTCTGAACTCAGAAGAGAGCTTCACACAATACAGAAACACTATTAACTCAGTAAAGTGGCATGTGATAAAGAGCAAGCCGCAATAAATGTCTGTTATGGATAGGAATTTTCTGGGTAGCATACATGAAAGGGGCTAAATACTTACACATTAAGAACACTAATCTATGAAACATAACAAGTCATGTGGAAAAATATATTTGTGCTTCAAAAATTAACTGTGTGTTTATTTAATCATGCAGGTTATATTCAACAACAATAACCAAATTCCAGTATATCTTGTATAGGCCAAATCATACAATGAATGCATCAATGGTCTTTAACAGATCCTGTTTTTGAAAACCATTAAAAAACCACAAGCCTTAACTCCCTAAGAAGACAAAAAAAAAAACACACCAAACAAAAACCTTGTAGCGAGAAAATGGAGGAAATCTTGAAAAAGGCAATTCAGAGAAAGACCCCTTCCCAGGAAGTTTGTGCGTGCAATTTGTTTTAAAAAATGAGGTAAATACAATACATAAAACAGAACACAAGTAATCCTCTTCACAGAGCTATCATTGCCACCTCAGAAATACTGTACAATACAACAATACAAACTACAAGGCAAAATACAAAAATAGAATATACCAATCACTAAAAACAGAAATGTCACATATGAGGATACAGATTTGTTCAAATACATCAAAAACAAAGTAGAAACTAATTAACATAAATGAAAAGCAACAGAGAATTTGAATCATACTGGAACTAATATCTATATTGCATTATTCATATTTATTTTTTCTCCTGTGAGTAAGACAAAAACAATTTTGACAATGGAAAGAATGAAACTGATTGTGTTAATGTAGCATTGTCTATTTTGAAAGGCATGTTGTTCTCCTAATTCTGTAAAAAGAAGCTTAGTGGAATATAGAGACCAGAAATTAATTACAACAGCAGAACTCAGCTGCTAAAAACAGAACATGTCAATAAGATTCAAATAATGGAAAATCCTCATTTTAAATTTCATTAATAACAGTCAAATGAAAAATTCACATTTACCAGACCTTGTTTAGATAAACTGTGCTATTTGTGTACCTCCTGCTTGAATCTGTATTAATATTTTATGATAAATAATTGTGTGTTCATTTCTTAATTTACCTAACATGCAATTAAAACTTTGTAATTTATACAGCATGCTATTATCAGTGTACCAAGTAAAAAATAAAATGCTTTCATCAAATACTTTGCCATTTTCTTTCAAAGTTACAGGAAGAAATGAAGCAACTACTATGGGTCTAAGTAGGAAAAAAGGGAGATTTCTATTCTGCAGCATTACAGGTTCATTATTTTCAGATAACACATACATATATTGCACTACCTATTATAGTTTAATATGTAAACAACGGAAAATGCAGACAAATTTTGAAAATGTGAAATAACCTATGAAATAAAATTACAGTTATTCAAATTAAAAGGACTATGGCTTCCATTGTGCTTATAAAATATGCATAATGGATGACGGAGCCAAATGGTTTTCTGTGCAGAGCAGCAAGTATCTTATTATAATATGTTTTGTACAAGAAAGGGCCAATAAAACTGTCTCTTATATTGATACAGCCACTGGCAAATGTGTTGATGAGGTTACAACAAATTGGGAACTCACCCTTTTAATTAGAGAGATTAGTTCAAGGCTCTTATACAATTATACAGATTCAGGTGTGCAAGTAATATAAGCTTTACACAATAAAATGTATTCTGCAGTAACTGGCATGAGGAGTGAACTTGTGGTGGGCTTCATTAATAGTGAATGAAACCATAAAGGGCTAAGGTATACGGGGAGGAAACAGAAGTATCTCTGCTTTATGGTTTATTTGGCAGGGACAAGAATTGGTATTAGCTGGGTGAGATAACCTATGCTATAAAATCCAAACTGAGTGTATTGAAAACTGAGTCTTGAAATCCCCTGCATTTGGCATCATGCTATCACTAAATTTTCACTTACATGAGCAGTAGCAAAAATGTCTAGGAACATTTCATTAAAGTGTTTTGGATCCTACTAGAAAATGATGATGCACATGTACACATACAGGAGTGTTTCAAAAATCAGTAGTTGAGAGAGGGACAAGCAGACAGTCCAGCAAGTTCCTTTATTTGTTCCTTGTGGGAATTACAGGATTATTCCAGGGTAAAGCATAAAACATTCAGGATGAAGCATAAAACAGTCACTCTTGGCTTATAATCAAGGAAGTGAGTAGGAGAAGAAAACACTTTCCTTTTTGAGACAAATTGCAACCACAGGAAATAAGGAAAAGATGGAGGTGAAAAAGAGATTACATTAACATTAAAAAAAGCCAACACTTTGCTGAACATTCCAATTTAGAGATTTAGAGATTTAGAGAGTTTACATAGGTAGATCCATAGAAGACGGAAAGCACCGTGTTTATAGTGTCATGAAAAAATAATTTCCTCTATTCACAGTAAATGTTACCAGATATTCGACAAAAACTATTAATAGTAGTTGTAACCAATATTTTAAATGATTTATTTTAGATTATATATAATTTATCATATTTACATATACATATATATATATATATATACATATATATATATATGTATATACACAGTGCATCCAGAAAGTATTCACAGCGCATCACTTTTTCCACATTTTGTTATGTTAACAGCCTTATTCCAAAATGGATTAAATTAATTTTTTTCCTCAGAATTCTACACACAACACCCCATAATGATAACGTGAAAAAAGTTTACTTGAGATTTTTGCAAACATATTAAAAATAAAAAACTGAGAAATGTACATACTGTAAGTATTCGCAGCCTTTGCCCTGAAGCTCCAAATTGAGCTCAGGTGCATCCTGTTTCCCCTGATCATCTTTGAGATGTTTCTGCAGCTTAATTGGAGTTCAACTTGGTAAATTCAGTTGATTGGACATGATTTGGAAAGGCACACACCTGTCTATATAAGGTCCCAGAGTTGACAGTTAATGTCAAAGCAAAAACCAAGCATGAAGTCAAAGGAATTGTCTGTAGACATCCGAGACAGGATTGTCTCAAGGCACAAATCTGGGGAAGGTTACAGAAAAATTTCTGCTGCTTTGATGGTCCCAATAAGCACAGTGTCCTCCATCATCCGTAAGTGAAAGAAATTCGAAACCACCAGGACTCTTCCTAGAGCTGGCCGGCCATCTAAACTGAGCGATCGGGGGAGAAGGGCCTTAGTCAGGGAGGTGACCAAGAACCTGATGGTCACTCTGTCAGAGCTCCAGAGGTCCTAAATGGAGATAGGAGAACCTTCCAGAAGGACAACCATCTCTGCAGCAATCCACCAATCAGGCCTGTATGGTAGAGTGGCCAGATGGAAGCCACTCCTTAGTAAAAGGCACATGGCAGCCCGCCTGGAGTTTGCCAAAAGGCACCTGAATGACTCTCAGATCATGAGAAACAAAATTCTCTGTTCTGATGAGACAAAGATTGAACTCTTTGGTGTGAATGCCAGGCGTCACATTTGGAGGTAACCAGGCACCACTCATCACCAGGCCAATACTATCCCTACAGTGAAGCATGGTGGTGGCAGCATCATGCTGTGGGGATGTTTTTCAGCGGCAGGAACTGGAAGACTAGTCAGGATAAAGGGAAAGATGACTGCAGCAATGTACAGAGACATCCTGGATGAAAACCTGCTCCAGAGCCCTCTTGACCTCAGACTGGGGCAACGGTTCATCTTTTAGCAGGACAACGACCCTAAGCACGCATCCAAGATATCAAAGAAGTGGCTTCAGGACAACTCTGTGAATGTTCTTGAGTGGCCCAGCCAGAGCCTAGACTTGAATCCGATTGAACATCTCTGGAGAGATCTTAAAATGGCTGTGCACCAACACTTCCCATCCAACCTGATGAAGCTTGAGAGGTGCTGCAAAGAGGAATGGGCAAAACTGGCCAAGGATAGGTGTGCCAAGCTTGTGGTATCATATTCAAAAAGACTTCAGGCTGTTATTGCTGCCAAAGGTGCATCGACAAAGTATTGAGCAAAGGCTGTGAATACTTATGTACATGTGATTTCTCGGGTTTTTTATTTTTAATAAATTTACAGAAACCTTAAGTAAACTTTTTTCATGATGTCATTATGGGGTGTTGTGTGTAGAATTCTGAGGAAAAAAATGAATTTAATCCATTTTGGAATAAGGCTGTAACATAACAAAATGTTGAAAAAGTGATGCGCTGTGAATACTTTCCGGATGCACTGTGTATATATATATATATATATATATATATATATATATATATATATATATATATATATATATATATATATATATATATATATATATATATATATATATATAGTGGTGGACTGGTGCCCTGCCCATGGTTTGTTTCCTGCCTTATGCCCTGTGTTGGCTGGGATATTATAAAAAGCAAACAACAATCCCCCATATACACTAACAACTTCTGGCTTGGATATGATCCAGCTTTTTGTGTCCACAAAATGAACAAGCTGTTAGGTCCAAAGTTCCCTGACTAGAGACACCATTGTTCAGAATGACTCATCTTTAAAGTGTTCATTCGCCATGAGATATGATAGTTTTTTCAAATTAAAAAGTGATCAAGGAGTTCTTTAAACTTAAAGAGTGATCAAGGCCGGCTAGTTTTGAATCATTTCCACCTCAGGTTTATTCTCGCTTTGGATCTTCGTCCTTGCCATCTTCAGATGTTGTTCCTCCAATATGGTGTAAGGTAACTTATTTAGCAGAGCTAATCACAGTGTTACCAGATGAGGACAGGAGTATTTAATATATTCTACTTTATGCTCCTCAAAGTCTTTTACAGTTCATGGATGCCATGGACATAAGGTAGCCAACAGATTCTCAGTGTTCACCATGTGACATCTCTCAAGTTAACAGCTCGTCCAAACAACAATTGAGATACAAAGCTTATGTCAGCAATGACAGCAGCATATCCTCAATATGAAAGTTCATAGAAGATAGACTAACTTATTGTAACAAGCCAGAGGCAAAATCTTAACATCAATAATTAATAATAACAACAAAAAAAAAAAAGAGAGAGAGAGAGCTTCTATAGAAAGCATGCTACATGGCTCAGATCCAGGAAGTGATCATTTATTTATTACAGTAATTTATGGAAATGCCACTGTCCCATTTGAAAATGTAATTTCATTAACCCCTTGGGCTCATTTGCTACTAGGTGTGTCTTAGAGCAAATAATCTCATAACATCCAGCTCCCCCTTGCATAACAGATCAACTCAGGAACTTTTCTCATTTTTTTTTTGGTATGATGTTCATTTACTCTCAGACTGCAACCATTTTGTTTAGACTTTTCAGTGTGTTTAAAATTATTGTCTTAGTATATGGTGCATTTCAACAGTAGTTTAAGTTAACAGACAGATGGCCTGGCAACTTGACTTTCTTGCAAAGAATCTCCTACCACAGGGCTGAACTCAAGACTTGTGATTCAGAGACCCTGATCCAGCAAAGCGTCATTTACTCATGATGCTATAACAGCCATTCTTGAAAGGTGGCATGAGGTTCTTACTACGAAATACAGATATCATAGGGTATATGTAGGGCTGGGCAATATGAACTTAAATAGATCGTAAATTATTATGAACCAAAAGGTGATATTTGATACATCTTGATATGTTCCCAAAACACCTGAAAGATTTTTGATCAGCACCATACAGACATGCATATATATGCTTCTATGCAAAGCCAAAACTTGGACTATTTTCTCACAATAATAATATTGGAAGTAACAGCATCATTTTTTCTCTAAAATTTTAGTTTTATGTATACAGCAGCTGTCCCTCAAACAGATATCTCAAATAACATGCTTTTTCTAACCGCTTTTGTTATATATCTGTTTAACTTATTTTTGAGTTTAGATTATAAGTCTTAATTCCTTTAGCTTGCATACCCTGCTGGCATTTGTGTCTGCCAGTCAGTAAACATGGTACTCGCGTTCTCTCTCTTTGTTTGACTATTTTATATAAGGAAAGACAAAGAACTTGATTCACTACCACACAAATCACAGATCATAATATGTATGCATACTGTTGGAGGCACACAGGATAGACAAGCACCTCGGCCAGGAGTCCAGAAGATCCCTTATCCAGACCAGAGGCATTCTAGTCAAGAAAAGGAAAGGGGTTGTACCTGGACTAAGTAGCCTTAATGGGTGGATGGACATCCCGGCCAGAACAAACTGTTCCTTACCTGGGCGGGAAGCCCCAAATAAATGGGCAGGTGTCCCGACCATGGACTTCATACCTTCCCTGGCCAAAACAGAAGAAGATGAGGACAGGAAAGGACTGTCTCTGGGAGACGTTTATTTTCCCCCAGGTGCTAGATGGCAACAGCCCTCCTTATTGGCACCTATCTGGGAACCAGCAGGGAAAGCGTGGTGTTGTAGTCCAGCAACACAGCCCTGCTTGGGTCCGTGGGTGCTGTAAAGGGGAGCTGTGGGGAGAATGCACTCCCCAGAGTATGGGACTTTTATATGACCAGGAAGTACTTCCATCGGGATGTGGTCTTGGCACCAGAAGTACTCCTGGGTCCTCATTAAAAAGGACCGCACACAAGGCAACTCAGAGCTGGGAGGATTACAGCAATATTCAGCTTGAGGAGGGCAGTGCAGTGAGAATAAGTATTGTGGAGAGAGAGAACTTGTGATTTGTGCTTAGTGCTGTCTTATTTTGGAGGTATTGTGAGGAATAAACCACTTGATTATTTGAACCTGGGACTCTGTGTGTGTGTTCGTGCTGGGGTTTGGGGCTTGCTGATGGCACAGTTCCCTCACACTACATGTGTATATGGTACATATTTTTTATTATTAACATCATTTGCAGAGGTTTCAAGTTATGTATTTGCATATATTTGGTTTTTCTTGTCTGTAATGATACATGCCAGTATTTTGTAACAACTACCAGTATAATAAGTACCCTATCTGCAGTGGGGCAGCTTGCATTTTGTATAATGTGTTTTATAAAAGCTTCCTGGATCCTGCTTTCTTTGCAGTAAAATTAGGTACTTTACACGGCACTTGAAATTTCGAGTAGAGCAGTGGACATGGAGACGTTTGTTTTCAACTATCTGAAAACTTAGTTTCACTTTCAATACAAATGAACAGTGAAGCAAGACCTTCATATTATAATATGCATTATAAAATCACATAGATTCTTATTTCATTAATTGATATTTTACTATTATATTACTAACAAAGTAATATAATTGTATATTTGACTTTATCCAATTATTTAAACAGAGTTAAAGATCACCAGGGCAACATATTTATAAATGTTAATAAAAAGTAAATACACTATTCATTACTTTTTTTTTGTATTAGAGAAAGGACCCCTGGAATGTGGTGGTTTGATAGTCCTCAGAGACAAGAAACTGCTGTTGGAGAGTCACAGGAAAGAGCAAAGAGGGCGACAGTATATCTAATCCATTTATTGCTTATTTTATAAATATAAGGAAATCTGGCTCTTCAGTCCAATCACATTTATTTATACAGTATGTGACGTCTAAAATAAATAATGAATCAGAACAGATAAACTACAGAAAATGGTGAATAAAATATAGTATCTTTACAATGCTTTTGACAGCTAAAGTTAAAACAGTTTTGAAAAAGTCAGAAATAGAAAAACACAACAAATCTACCAATTAACAGAACCTGTAGTAATAAAATAACCAGCATTTATGTATAAAGACACATGGCGCTTATGAAGCACAAAGAAATGCTGCATCTCAAATGCTGCCACATACATTGTTTTAAAGATGTGAATGAACGCTTGCTAGAAAGGTAATATATAACTGAAGGTAAATATTATAAACATCTTATAGACATTATCTAATCTTTTAGAAAAGTATTGTTTCTTTAACTGTATATATGGTTGCATTTGATTGCTGACAGACACAGCTTAGGAAATGTTACAAGTTAAATGTTGCAAGGTGGCATTCTTAAGGCAGAAAAATACAAAAATACATAAAGTACACAAGGACAAAATGGTACAATAAATGGGATGAGACAACATAATGCCACCTTTATTCATCATTCAGGACAGACTCATCCACATGCATTAGGAAACTTAATCCACCATTAAACTAAAATACAACAACTCAAAATGAAAATAAAATGAGCAGTGCAGTTTACTGTATAATTGATACATAAACATAGTATATTTTTCACACACACAAACTAAAAAAAGAAAACTACAAAAACTGCTGTTTATATTCCTGCTTGTAATGATTCAGTAGAGGAGAGCACAAGAAGTGGATGGATGAGGGCTTCTATGCTGAGCAGACATGCCACTTCTAGTGTGATATGAATTAGTGGCTTATATAGTTACCTGATCACTAACCAAGTATGAGTACTATTTGAGCACAAGTAGGTTAAAGTGTGTTTTGTAATAAGTCACTGCAGTAACTAACCCGTGCTGCTTGCCCGTTCATATGTTATGCGACAGAACAGAAACTGTTTTATGGAGCTTTGCTTAGCAGGAACCTATTTTACCAGTGAGACAGAAGATCACTTTGCAAGCACCATTGTGCTGCTTGAAATGTCAACCCAAAACATTCAAACCATTTGCAAACAGCAGTGAAACCAATCTGTTCAAAAGTCTTCCTGGCTTTATTTGCTTTTTCCACACTCATCACTATTATGGCAAAATATCGACATAAACACACTTAAAAAGGGATGGAGACTTTACAGATTTTATTTAATGTTCAGAAGAAGTGGTGGAAAATCAAGTGCTGAAAATTTTGATTTATTGCATGCCCAAAGGCATATATATCCTTCAGCTAATTTTGACTTCCAGAACATTTAAGGACAATGTAGAAATATTCTGACCACTTCAACATTCACATTCACAAGTTTGGCAATATAGCTACTCCTGTGTGGGTGGTACAATGAAAGAATGGGTAGTGCTACTGCCTCATGGATTCAGTGTACAGGATCCTTGAATCCTGTGCATCGGCCTTGACATTATAGCATTGGCATGTTTAACCTTATCTGAATGGATATTTCTCCCACATCCCCAAAGATAAGGATGTGACTCACTAAATCAAATATGTGTGCAAAACACAACCTGCAGTCATAGCCCACTTCAACATACAATGATGTCTTTGTTGTGCACTGATATCTTTCTCCTTCACGTCATTAAAAAATTTGGTGAATAAATGTTTCTGCCAAAGTGCAGTCAGTGTGGCATGTTGTACCCTACTTTTAATTTTTCAACCAGATTTTTAAAACCCCCACTTTCAATGTTTGCTTTTTTGTTCTGTCATTTGGGGAAATCATAACAATACACAATATAAGGCCACATTTCTTACTGGCAGTATTTTGTATTGCAAAAATTGACAGAACAAAATTTAGTCTCTTGCCTACTTACTGGTATATAGCAACAATGTTTTTTTTTCCCCAAATGTTCCCAGAACTTTTTTATATCATGAATTGATGTGCATTAAGAATCTGACTCCTAGCAGTTTCGTCCTGATGTTAAGGGCCAATGTTAATCTAATCATTATGTAAAGTATTCAAACAGCTGACCCTAAATACCCATTTAATTAGGTTCACTTAATTAGGATGACATCATTTTTAGCATCAAAGGTGGTGTTGTTTTGTTCCTCTTAGTTTCTGTTCTATACACAATGCAATAATACCACATAACAAAATAATCTATTAAAAATGTGATAAGGAAAAAATAACTCGCTTGAGGCAAATATTTTTGCACTATAACATTTTTAGTACAAAAATGAAAATTTAAATTTAAACAAATATATGTTTAGGAGTCATTTTTTTCTGCTCTTTAGCCATTTCTAAGGGTAGACACAAATACAATGCAAAAAAAGACAGTATTGTCATCCACCATCTATTGGAATTTAAATAGATGTTAGTATCAGCATAATTAGTGAGAAAAGCATATTTTTTGCTCATCTATACCTTCATTGATGAAGTTAGTTTTTCTTTGGCAAATATACATTCATAAGAATACAGGTGGATGTTACAAGCTTAAGAATTTAACATGTGGTTATTTTGGCAAGCCAATCAACATAGTGTCAAATATGTAGATGTTAAAGGGAAAAGTACTAAATTGTTTAAAAAGTTGTTTAAATCTGAATCATCTTCAGAACTCTGCAACTGATGTATATAACTTTATATTTCCATATTCTTTTCTTTCTCAGCAGATACAGTATAAACCACTTTCCGAAAGATCATTTCCACCACCTAAAATCCTGCTTTACTATTTATCAAATCTTATTGTTAATAAACTTCCTATGCATATTCATTAATTTATGATTTTAATTTGAAATCTAAATAGATGTTAGCATCAGTATAAATAATGAGAAAAATATATTTTTTGCTCACCTATACCTTCATTTTTGTGATTTTTATGTAGATTGGATTACTGTGTGCTGCAGAGGGAGGCTGTTCTTATCTTCTGGCTATACTTAGACTATGTACACATTGTCAAATACAAACATAGAACAAAAATGCCAATGCAAATACTGTGATTAATGGTCTACTTTTGGTATATAAAAATATGCTGTCATGATACAGTATAAATTGATATTTCAAAGCAGTACCTCTGTTTTCACGCTTTTATGGAGTTTTACCATAATAAATCTACACAGTTTTACAACATATAACACAGTGATGATAATTTAATAACAGTCTTGCAGAATTCTTTATCTTTAATTTTCCTGCATTTCAGGCTCACAGTTTCCTCCCACATCCCAAAAATATACTAATTTGATTCTTTCAAGAATCTGATTTGGGATATTATAATTGAAGCTATGCTGGACTTGTTTCTTATACTACAGGACAGGCTCTGACTCATCATGACCCAATAACAAATTAAGCTGATTAATAAAATGGATGGATAGTCACTGTGTAAGTTTAAAAAGAAACAAAAAAAAATTGGGGAACAAAGAAAGATCATGCCACCTCCATATACTTTAGCATATATCTTTGCATATTCAAATATTAATATGTGACCTGTGCGCCAAGAAAACTACTAAAAAGAAATGAAACGGAGGATAGACAAGACTGGCAAATACTTGTTACTGGCATCTGAAGCAGCCCAATGTGGGAAGCATTCTGGGTGCTCTGCCAAGGCTATATGTAACAGATGGTAGCTGTTAAGAGTAAGGAAAGCAAGAGATGGTAACTGAACAGACTGCATTTTTCTGACAGTTATCCAAAACATGCAGTCCATACTGAATTTAACTTTGGAAAGAAGCTCACTGAGGAGGCTAGTGTTTGACTCTAAGCTCCAGGACAATGGATTTGATTCCCAGCCCAGCCACTGTCTATATACAATTTGCACATTTACCCTTTCTGTATGCAGATTTCTTATCCGGCCTTTCAAACTTACCTGGTAACTTTTAAGTGGTTCAGTGTGTGTGAATTTTGGTTAATAAAAGCATTAAAATACCCTATGATTTACTTGTGCCTAATCCAGGCACAAGTCCCTACCTTATACCTGATTCTGTTGAAATTTTGTTTGCATTATCACCCTAAAAATAAATTATTCAGTATGTGTAAATGAATGAATCTATGAATTTTTATTTTACAAAGCAACAATAATAACATGGACCATTACAAGAAACTAAAAAGGGTTAACACAAGTACAACAAAGTATCAGATACAAAAATGTAATAGTGCAAGTAAAAACAGAAAACACAGAGCAAAAACAAGAAATGCACTATTGGTGGAAGACCAAGATGACATATGGAAGATTTTTTAACCATAACCAGAAAAATGAACTATATCAAATAAGACCCTCTTAAGACACCTACCTTATGTAGCCAGAAGAGGGTACAGAACAGTTCTATATGGGGGAGGTAGCATAAATAAATTTTGTGACATGTTACAACAAATAGCTTTATCACCTGTTAACAGAATTCTGAAGATGATCCAATATTTGACAATAAGCCAACGTAGACAAGGCGGCTGGGTAGCTAATGTAGCAATAGCTTTTTGTTTGGATTAGGACTAGTCAGCAGCATTTTGATTCTGTTGTAACATAATGACTGGTGGAAAACAAAGGCAATTTAAATACATTAATCCAAATGTCAAACCATATAAAGCATTGTACTTTAAGCATCACACCCTAAAATTGTAGTTTTTGATGTTTCATTGTTGAATTAAACCTTGATTACAGGAACATCCAAGGTTGACGAGAAAAGGAAGACAAGATTATTGTTTGGCAAGGTGTACTATAGAGTCAAGCTTTGATAGATAGATAGATAGATAGATAGATAGATAGATAGATAGATAGATAGATAGATAGATAGATAGATAGATAGATAGATAGATAGATAGATAGATAGATAGATAGATAGATAGATAGATAGATAGATAGATAGATAGATAGATAGATAGATAGATAGAGTCATTTGATGAAGTTAGCTTTTCTTTGGCAGATATACATTCATAAGAATACAGGTGGATGTTACAAGCTTAAGAGTTTAAAATGTGGTTATTTTGGCGGGGCAATCAGCATAGTGTCAAATATGTAGATGTTAAAGAGAAAAGTACCAAATATAAAAGTTGTTTGATTCTAAATTGTATATAACTTTAAATTTCAATATTCTTTTCTTTCTCAGCAGACATCAACCACTTTCCAAAAGACTATTTCCACCATCTAAAATCCTGCTTTGCTATTTATCAACTCTTATTGTTAATAAACCTCCTATGCATATTCAATTATTTATGGTTTTAACTTATTCAGGTGGTACTTGCTTATAATTCTCTGTAATTAATTATGTACTTGAAAGATCTTTTATTGTTTTTTATTTCTTTGGTGATTTCATTTGTATGCTTTGCAAAGCTTCTTGTGAAACATGTTGTACAAAGTAAAACTGATTAAATACTTATAAAACTATTAAAATGACATCAATAATGCTGTTCATTTTTAATATAATAGACCTAATTTGCAGAAATTGTCAAATATGGAGCTATCACTAATAATTATTTCCTTCAAGATGAAGTGTGTCTGAAATTGCTAAAGTAATTAAATTCTTACATACCAAAAACAAAAATGCAGTTACCTTCTGTCTATTTACTACATACTTGGTACTGAACAGTAGCCTGAACCCCTGACAGTAATATTAGAGACAGTGGGAAAGGGAGAATGAGTAAACCAATAATTACAGCTATCTGGTCTTCTTCCATTAAAAATTAAATATACTGTCCCATTCATCTCAAGTTGTATAACACATTATCAAGTGTGATAGTGTTGATTACAGAATTTAAAAATTATTTATTATAGATAAATACTAGACATTGTAACAGAATTTTACACACAAAGACACAACAAAGTAATAATAATGCACAGTACTTTAAAAAGAAAAAAGAAACAAAAGTCAATAAAAATACTTCTACTGAGGTTTCTTTACTTATTTGGTGATCACTTTTGTAAAATAATACAATTTATATGTATGCTGTAGCAAGTAGTGACCAGGGTTTTCAGTTAAATTGAACTACAAAGACTCTGAAGTTTTTCTAAAAAGACTATGGAGGTCACCCATGTACAATAAGTCAAAACAATTGTCTCCTACCTGCACATTAGTTAAAACTGCTCACAATAACATTAAAGTTATTTAGCATTTTTGCAGTTCTTTAACTCAATAATATACAAGTAAACACAAGAGAAAGGCTGACACATAAAACAGTTTCTTGCCACTTTTTTCCTATAATTAGACACTTTTTTATCAGCTGGTTTCTGTTCAGGAACAACTCTTTTTGAAATAATAATACTATATCTTTATAACAGATTTAATCTGGATATTCCATTATACTTCTAATCAACTGGCAGTAGAGAAGGCCATTTACATTTGTGGAAATAAATGTTTTTGGTAACACATTCGGTAAAAGTTGTGGGGAACAGCCCGAAGACAGACAGGTAGACATCATTGGTTTAAACCCACACATGTTTATTTACAATATTTACAATAAAGTGAACCACACAACCCACTTTCATCCCTAAAAGTCCAGGCCTTCTTCCTCAATGCCTTTTCTCAGGTCCACCTCCACTCCTCTCCTCCGAGCTCTGTCCTTCTCCTCACCCAACTCCAGCCATCGAATGGAGGGAGGTGGTCCCTTTTATAATTACCCGGACGTACTCCAGGTGCCTCCTAATAAGTATCTGTCAGCACTCCCTGGTGTGGCGGAAGTGCCGGCTGTGCACCCGGAAGCACTCCGGGTGTCCCTGGTCGTCTTCTCCCCAGCACTTCTGGGTGTGGCGGAAGTGCTGAGGGCCAGGGTTCCTCCGGTATTTGTGCACCCCCTGGTGGTGACCACTGGCACCTATAGGGTTGAGCTTCTAAGTTCTGTTCCCGTGGTCCCCAAAGACAAAAAGGTGGTCGCCCCCCCGTGGTCTGGAGGAAGTGTAATCCCTCCTCCTTTCACAATGTGTAATGTAAGAAATTTGCAACTACAGTACTCAGATGAACATTTGCATTTGGCTGTTCCTGCTCTGCTGTTTTCATTGCCTCTTCTCTGCCATGACTTATACATACAGTATATCATACATCACTTTATATTTAAGGGTGGCAGAATGAGTCTTCTATAGTCATATAAATACTAATAAAAAACAACCAGACTGTGCTGCAATACTCATACTTTCAAGTCATTTTCTAACCTGCTTATTCCTGAAAAGGGTCGCAGCAGGTGCTGGAGCCTATCCCAGCTAGCATAGGGCGCGCACTGCAACAATTCCTTGGAGAAATCGTCAGTCCACTGCAGGGCAAACACAATGCACACACTAGGACCAATTTAGCATCGCGATTCCACCTAGCTTGCATGTCTTTGAACTGTGGGAGGAATCCCACGTAGACAAAGACAGAATATGCAAAGTCCACACAGGGAAGACAGGATGCGAATGCAGTCCTCCTTACCACAAGGCAGCTAGCACTACCTCTGCACCACTGTGCCGCTCAATACATAATACTCATACAAATAAAATTTAACATGCGTTGTTAAAAAAAAAAAAAATAAAGCATAGCTCATTGCCCAAAGATTTAATAAATATCACTTCCACCATTTATTGCTCTTTATTATGTGTATTTATTGAGCCAGTATTCACCACTAAAATTTCATTTATATTCAGGTATAAGAATGAGAAGGGTTACTATTTAAATTCATGGAAGTCGTTCCTTTTTTTAGACAGCCTTGAAAAATAGTCTCCAAGTTCTGTCTGAAATCAACAATAGATGATTAACTGCAAGGAAAAGTAGTCCTTGAGCTGAAAACTATCAGTACACTGTTACATAAATACTACATATACACACACACAGATGCACAGATAGTGTGTGTACTAATGGCCATATAATGTGTGTGTTTTAAATAGACAGACAGACAGACAGAGAGACAGATGGTACTAATACCTATGAGCACAGCAGACAGGACAAGCTATTAAAAAAGGTGTGATGTACAACAAAAAATTAAAACATTCTCACCTGTGAAAAGGGCCAGTATCACACAATACATTTTCCTGATTTGCAGTTGATAAAAATAAGATGAATACATGGCATATATTAGGATTTATAGGGAGTAATTCTTTACAAACAAATGTTGTCCTATACAGTGGTGTGCTAAAGTATTCCACCCGCTTGAAATGTCAAGACTTGTGCACATATTTATCCATTTAGTATTTTAATGTGAACTTTTATGCAGTAACATTACATTTCCAAAGTCAAAATAAACCATTTTCTGTAGATATTTAACTGAAACAGAAAAACGCAAAAGTTAGTGCGTGCATAAGTATTTAAGTCTTACACATTAAAACTTTTCCAAGAAACCTTTTCTGCAATAACAGCCTTTTAGGGTAAGTATGTACCAGTTTTGCAAATAGCTCAGGAGTGATTCTTCCCTATTCTTCGTGGCAGAATTTTATAGAGATCCTCTAGGTTAGTGAGATGGTGGCTCTGTACAGCAATATTCAAATAGTGCCACAGATTCTGAATAGGGTCAAGATCAGGGCTTTGACCTGGTTATTCCAAAACATTCACCTTTCTGTTTTTGAGCCATTCAAGTGTCACTTTGGCTTTATGCTTTGGATCACTGTAATTCTTCCCAAGCCGTAGGTTCACAGCAGACTGGAACAAGCTCTCCTGCAATACTGTGCGGTATTTGTGTCCATCCATTGTCCCATCAACTCTGCCGACATTCCCAGCCGTGGCATGTGAAAAGAATCCTCATAGCATGATACTGCCACCATCATATTTCACTGTACACATGGTGTTTCTTGAGGCATGGGCAAAGTTAGTTTTACACAACACATACCTCGTTGACGTCTGGCCAAAAATTCTATTTAGGTCTCATTTGACCATAAAACCTACTCCCACATCTTAAATGGGTCTTTTTAATGCTTTATAGCAAATGCCACATGTGCTGTTATGTGGACCTTTTAAAGGAATGGCTTCTTTCTTGTTACCCTCCTGCAGAGTACTGTTTTATGGAGAGCTCTTGAAATTGTGAACCAATGAACCTTGTAATTAAAACTGCAACATTATTAGTAGACTTAAAAATTTGTGTAAATTGGTGAATAAATACATGAAACTAGTAAAGTGACAAAGAGATATGCCATTAGGGTGGCTCACTGGTGCAGCAACCAGAGCCATTGCCTCAGTCCCAGAAATCTGTATTTACTCATTGTTTTTGCAGATTTAGCATACTCTCCCTGCTTCAGTATTGTTTTTCCCCCTTTACTTTGGTTTCGATGCACAAAGACACCCAAAAATATGCCATAGACAAATACATTAGGATGAATTTGTTATGTTATTACATGCTATTATGTTGTTACTGCTATGAATGTAGTGCATGCAACTTACATTTATGTAGTCACAGTAATTAAAAATGCAGATTTTTTTTAGATTATATCATATATTTACTTATATTACAGTTTTGATATTTATTTATATTAGTCATACATTGTGATGGCCAGGGATTTTGCCTGGCCAGGATGCCCTTTTGATGTGAGGACCGGGGAGTGGACATATCACCAGCAGTACTTCCTCCGGGACACAAGATGGCAGACCCCCTGGTTTACATTGGGGCCACATGACTGGAGCTTAAAAGTTCAACCCTGCACGGGCCCGTGGCCACCACCCGGGGGCACCTGGACAGTTCCAGAGCTGTGGTCTACAGCACTTCTGCCACACCTGGAAGTGCTACCAGAAGAGGATCCAGATTCCCTTGAAGCACTTCCGCCACACCCGGAGCATGCAGCATGTAAAAAAAACATATCAAATGTGGCAAAATACAAAAATTTACAAATATATCATATTGTAATAAAAACTCAACCTAGTTTTTGTAAAGAAGAGTAATAGCTGTCCAGAAATTTCTGCACCTAACTGAAAAAAGGTTTATATGAATTAGCTTGTGTTCAAATTGAAGAGAACAACACATTACACTAACTTAGCTAATGAACCAAGTACAGGTAGTCCCCAGGTTATGGACATCTGACCTACGACATATGAACGGGGGCCGCAGCTGCAACGCATGCACCTCAGTAACTGCCACTCCGTCATCTTCGGCCTGGGGGCTGGATGGAGGCTGGAGGGGGGCGATTTCACTGCTCGTGCAGTGAACTGTCCCTCAGTCGGCTCCCGGCGGCAGGCGGTTTCACTGCCCGCCCACCACACACAGCTGCCCCGTTCGTTCTCATTGGGCGTCTGGCAATGCTGCAAGCGTTGACCTGGTTGTGGCTTAACGGAGGCCATTGAGGATGAACGGGGCGGCGGGGGGTAGCATTGTAGTGTGCATTGGATGGCTGCCTATTGAATGGGGGCGGTTCAATACCTGCCTTTGGTCGCACTGTGTTCATTCTCGGTGGGCGGACGCTGCAGGCAGCATACTGTATTGGAAGTGACTGTGAGGTGGGCTGGTGATGAACCGCCCGTCGATGCCCCCATTCATTCTCAATAGCAAGCCTGCTTGTACTGTTACGCGCATAGCAGGAAGTTGTCTCTTGTCAGTACATCAGACATGTTGACGACTGGTGCCTTCCCGCTGTGATAGTTCGTACAGTGCTGTGCAGAAGAGCTCATCTTAATCTTTTGTCTTCACCCTTCAACAATGTCTGTGAAACACAAATCTGATGAAAGTGCAGGTGATACAGTAAAGAAGAGAAAAACCATCACCATTGAAAATAAAACAGAAATAATAAAAAGGTCAAAGAGAGGTGGAACTCCCATCATTCATTGGCAGAGCACTTGGTTACAGTCGGTCTATAATAGCATTTATTAAATTTATGTACCTGTTTCGACTTACATACAAATTCAACTCAAGTACAAACCTACAGTACCTATCTTGTACGTAACACGGGGACTGCCTGTATAACTCAGTGCTAATGTAAATGAGTACCAAATTAAAACAACTTAAGAACCAATTACTAGAAGTACATTTATGAAACATTATACAATATAAAATTTATCAAGATAGTCATTTTCATTTTATTCATACAGGTTATTTTTATATAATCACAGGGGCTAGAGAAAGATATTGGAAATGAGGGATGGGAAGGTGCCTGGTTTATCTGGCATTTTTTCCTTTTTCCATTTCCAAGAGACACAGACAATTCCATCTCTTAAATCACTTTATGCGGAGTGTGATTTATGTACTACAAACATTTTCAGCACAAGGAAGATGAATATTTGGAAGTAGTTTCCTCAACAACAAACATAAAATCAGAGCACAAAATTTTATCCCCACATATAACGTGTGTAGTAGGTTACTATTTTCACTTTTCCATTTACAGTAGATATAGGAGCAGCTGGCATATTCTGCTTTACATCAATGTAACACAACATACCTGTACCTTAATTTATGTAACAATAACCTACGGTATGTCATGACACACCATTAAACATATATAGTAATTTCCATATTAATTCATTGTTCCATTATAAAAACAAATTATCTAGATCAACATTTACTATTAAGGAAATTCAAGAAATCTGCTGCAAACACTATTTTGGGAGCTGTTTAGCAGAATCTCTTTGCTTTTATGTGACTGATCTCTTAAAAGGGTTACCTTTTGTTGAAGTTTTCTTGACATTAAAAGAGAGCTTGTCATTATGTGAATTGACCTGACCTAAGTGACCACATTAGACTTCAGGCACCTTTAACCTCCCAATTCTCTAGTCACACTGCTCTTTCAAGGTATTGGCTCAGACTACCAATGAAACACAAAGACTGCCTTCTATGTGGCACAAAAGCATGATCCTAATGTAAATTAACAGCATAACTTGCATGGAGAAAAGCAAATGAAAAAAGTGCTGTGAGACTTCAGCTGTCTTCTTTTATAAACTGGTTCAAGAATTGCTGCTGCTTTAATCAGCTCCTGTAAAAGGCAAAGATAAGCAGTAACTTTCAACCAGTATCTACAGTATTTCAAGGATGCAGATAACAGCACTGATGTATTATCTGGGACATCTGTATTATCCTGTCTGCCTCAAGCTTCAGCATGGTTACACTGGGTTCAGCTTTTTCTCACTTTGCCTTTAGAGATTTTGTAAACAGTCTTTAAATTTTTAAATAATTCTATTGTAAAAGCTGTGATTTTTGGTTTTACTTCAGCACTCACCCAATTATACAGAAACTTTGTACATGTGCTTCCACATTACCTGACAGTCATGCATGCTCTGCATAGCAAATACACACCAAATACAAACTGCTCATATTCAGAACTGCAAATAGGCTGGGGTTCTGGAGGAAGGGTAAAAACACCAAGAAGAAGATTGTATGCAGATGAGAAAAGAAAACGATTAGTGAACAATTCGGCACTGTTTTTATTTTAATACAGGGTATACATGCAAAACTTGGGAAAGGTCAAACCAGGTGTGACGGGCGGCCTTGGCCATTATCCAGCCAGGATGTCAGCAGGCTGGAAGGACTAGGGGAGAGAGCATCTCCGAGGCACTACTTCCCCTGGGACACAAGAGGGCAGCCCTCCTGGGCGGCTGTGACACCACGGATTCTCACAGGGCATGCTGGGACTTGGAGTCAGGTACAGCCTTGTTGGGTTCAGTGGGGGCCGCCAGGGGGAGCTGCACAGCCCTACAGTAGACTTCCACCACACCTGGGAGTGAGTCCAGGCAATACTAATGAGGCACCTGGAGCACTCCCAGGAACTGAATAAAAGAAGCTGCCTCACTCCATTCAAGGAGTCAATTGGGAGGTGGAAGACAAAGCTTACCGAGAGAGGAGTGGAGGCGGAGGAGAAAGATACAAGGAAGAGGAAGAAGAAGGAAAGGACTAACTGTGCTATGCTTTTTTGTTCTGAGCTGTGGGAGCAAAGAAAAAGTGTTCCACCACTGAAACAAAGTGTGTTGTGTGATAGAACTCTGCCTGTCTGTGTTTGGTTAGGGTAGCTGTACAGACCTCAATGCTCCACACAGGTCACTATGTGGCTAATGAAGATGACTAAAAAAAACAGAAAAAACTGCAGTTCCATCTTAATCAAGCATATATGTTTTTCGGTGTGCAAAACAAAAAGAAAAAGATTTGCATAGGCAGACAAAAGTAATTATTGATGACATCATATTCAATATGCAAAAAATGGCAATCTGTATTTTCCCATGCAAGCTTTCCTGCAGGTGTATGCAAGATAGCTGACTAACCTGAATAAACCAATGTCTTTCAAAGACACCAGTGTTCTCACACTTTGTAATCCATTAAGTAGTGAAAAGTCAAGCAAAATGAGACCTTTTATTGGCTAAAAAAAAAGATTACAATATGCAAGCTTTCGAGGCAATAACAGAACTGCAATGATAGTTTTATTAAAATTATTCAGTAGTTCAATAAATTGGGTTAGAGTGCAAACAAAGTTAAGAAATATAATATACACTGATAATAAATACTGCTGTGCATATTCAAAACCATTGGTCTTATCTCTTGTTTTCTGGAAGAGAGGAACCACATGCATATGAATATATATTTTTCCACTGGAAAATGGAACTCCATTCCCCAACCATGCATTTGGAAGCCCCGGTGACCCACATCCGGGCGAGGGAAAACGCCACCCAAAGTTTTTCTTCGTCATAGGAGGTTTTCTGAGTCGCTCTTTGTCTCGTCCCTCACCTAGGACCAGTTTGTCTTGGTGGCCCTACCAGGGGCATAACGCCCCCGACAACAGAGCTCCTAGGATCACTGGGACATGCAAACCCCTCCACCACGGTAAGGTGGCGGCTCCACCAGGGCTGCCCTTTGTTTCCGATTCTGTTCATAACTTTTATGGACACAATTTCAAAATTATTTATAATTATAACTACCAACATAATAATAAGCTGCATGGCAACAACTCTAGGGGAAATAGGAAATTAAGGACGAAGCAGTCTCACTTCCAGTTAAGACTATAATATGACATCAAAAACTCAGAATTAGTTTCTCCATGATGGGTCAGTTAACTTCGTAAGCTGGAATGTTAAAGGCCTGAATCACGAATTAAAGAGAAAGAAAGTACTCTCTCACCTAACAGGTCTAAATGCTAAAATAGTATTTTTACAGGAGACCCATTTACTAAGCAAGGATCAGTTCCGGCTGCAAAAAGACAGGACGGGCCAAATGTTCCATTCTAGTGTTACGAAGAAAACTAGAGATGTGGGAATTCTCATACATAGAACAGTACCATTTGTAGCATCAGATGTAGTATTGGATCCTGAAGGGAGATATGTAATGGTCATGGGAGACTTATCTAATTGTAAAATGATTTTGATAAATGTTTATGCACCTAATGTTGATGATAAGGAATTTATACAAAATGTATTTGCATCCATTCCCAATCTGAACACTCAAAGTTATAATGGCTGGGGACTTCAATTGTGTTCTAAATCCACTTTTAGATATGACTTCCTCCACAGGGGGAACAACATCTAACACCGCAAAGATAATTACAAAGTTTATAACTGATCACAACTTATCAGACCCCTGGAGGTTTTTAAACCCAAATTCAAGAACATATTCTTTCTACTCACCAGTACATCATCGCTACTCAAGGATTGATTACTTCTTTATAGACAACAACTTCTTGCCTATGATTAAATCTTGCAAATACGATGCTATTGTTATTTCTGACCATGCACCTATGATCTTGGAGCTAAAATCACTAAGCCCCATACACTCACCCCGCAGATGGCATCTCAACCCGCTTCTATTAGCAGACGGAATTTATATCCAAACAAATCAAATTCTTTCTAGAGACAAATACATCACCCGAGATCTCTGCAGGAATACTCTGGGAAACTCTTAAGGCCTTCTTAAGAGGGCAGATTATCTCATATCTTTCCCACAGAAATAAATCCGAAGCCAAGAAAGTAGCAGAGATAAAAAGCGAAATTACTAAATAGATGAAGAACACGCCAGACTACCAAGCGAGACTCTACATAGGAGGAGGCAGGCTCTACATTCAGAATTAAACCTCTTGACAACTAAAGAAACTGTACAACTAATCTACAAATCCAAACATCATTATTATGAACATGGAGAGAAAGCTAATAAGCAATCTCTGTAATCACCAACACGAATGGAGATAAAATCGTCAAACACAAAAATATAATTTCAGAGACTACTATAAATCCCTATATACTACTGAGTTTAAAGAAGACAACACACAATCTAATGCATTTCTGGATATATTACAGATACCACAATTTAGTGCGGAGGAATATTTACAATATTTTTAGCTACATCTAGGTAAAATATATCTTCATTTGAGAAAATATTTTCTCCAGTGATTCACAATTTCTTCTAAACAGAATTACAACATGCAATATACAGTATGTTCTCGGGTGGATCTGAGGAACACCTTTAACATCCTTTGCAATGGAGGGTTTCTTAAACTTTATTTTCTTTCAACCCAATCTTGTCATTCATAGTGCCTTCAAAACCCATTCTATGGCGAAAAATTGACACAGATAGTTACAGTGGAGCAATGTTGATTTCTTAATCAACCCATAATGACTCAATGCAATTCACTTTGCAAACCATATTATACCCATTCCCATTAAATACAAGGTAACTCATAACCCTACATGATCCATCAGTAGCAGCCTATAGGTTTAAAAAGCTCTGCTTTATAGTGTTAAACCCTAAAAACTTTTGGGACAGTATTCTGTTGCCACTTAGGAGACAGAATCACATCATGCTGCAAAAAAACTGTTTTCTCCCACTTTATGGTAACTCTATTCAATATTCATGAATGGGGCAGAGCCACCAATAAAAAGCACAATGGCAAACTAAAAGCTGACAATGAAACTGATGCATGATATAGAACTATATGACCAAATTACCTGGTGATATGCCCAGTGAATTGCAACAAAAAGCAAAATAATTGTGTTCAAGTGCAAGGACAAGTGTAAGTTAGTTTGGTCAAAGATATAAATATATTCTTACATGTGTACATTTAACACACTATATTAATGCTTTATTTATAAAAAAAAAACTAATTTTGATTGAGAGGGAACAATAATTATAACATAAACCATTAAGTTACTATTCTGATCTAACATTACTATTAGAAAATACACTGAGCCGTTAGTACCGACAATGATATTTGGCATGAATGTTGCCAAATAAAATTCAGATTTTTTTTTATTATTACTGGTGAACAGAAAGCATGTTTATTTGAGAATGAGCTGTAGCAGTCTCTCTCTATTAGAAAATGTGCATGCTTTTTCAATTATTCTGATCAATAAGTTTAAGGGCAAATGTTTTTTTAATAAGGACAAAGAGATTCTGATCAGGCAAAAATCACCTGCCAAGAGTACTGCAAGCATTATACAGTTCTTGAGGTCAGATGCTGAATTATAACAGAATTTTGATTATTTTTACTTTCTCCTCCACTGAAACCTACTGCCACACAAACAGCAGTCCAATGCGGTAAGACAGATGGAAGCATGTACTTAATTTGAATTGAATGACAAAATACACTTTTAAAAAAAATGTTGATTAGAAGGCCGGGGGGCAGACCCAGCCGGGATGCCCGGAAGGAGATCTATATGTCCCCCGGGCCACGAGGGGGCAACCGCCCTGGATAGCAAGGGAACCACGGGGAAGCAGCAGAGAGGCTCAAACCCGTGAAAGCCTGAGAATACTGCCAGGGGAATACCCCACACCTCATAAAGCCCAGGAGATTGACACTTCCACCACACCTGGGAAGGTGGAGGAAGGACCTTACAGCAACGCCCGGAGTGCTTCCGGGTGCTCATGCGGCACTTCCGCCACACCAGGAAGTGCTGCCGGAAGAACGTCAGCGAGCACCTGGAACACGTCCAGGTGACTATAAAGGGGGCCACCTTCCTACAGTCAGGGAGCGAGAGTCAAGAACTGAAGGTGGACAAAGCTCCAGCAATAGGAGGAAGAAAGGCGGCCCACATACATTTCAGAGGAATGTGTTCAGCGGTGTTTGGTGCAGGAGTACTGTGTGCTATGCGGGACTGTGTTGGGGACATTTATTTATTAAAGTGTGTCTTTTGGATTTAGATTGGTGTCTGTCTGATGGTGTTCGGGAGACCTCTCACAGGCTCTTAGACAGAAAACTATCAGCCATGAGGATAATATCTCAAAAGATACTGTATACATTAAAATCTATGAAGAAGCTGTTTTGCTGTTTTCACAAAAGTATTATTTTTAACATGTGAAATCTATTATCACTAGCCGAAGCCCGGTGTAAGAATAGGAATGGAAAACGAAAACGAAAAACAGAAAGGAATTCAGTATAACAAAGGCTTAGGAAACCACCGTCACAGTATAACGAAAATAGCAAGGAGCAAAACCAATGCCATTAGTCGAGAGAGTACCTTCTTGTAGCAGGCTAAGGAAAACATAAGACATATATAAGTAGACGGCGCATTCACTGTGTTGCCCAGTCGACAGGATAAGTCAGCGCGTCCGCCCTATTGCGAGTGGTAAAAGTGCCATTTAAACTAATGCAGGTAGACGTGGAAACCGGGTTTTCTGATGAAAAAACAATAACGTTTGAAATAGTATCGTTTATATACAACAAATTTTGGTGAATCGTTTACATGCAATTATTTATATCCATTTATACACTAATAATGGCAATTATTAAATAATAATAATAATAATTATTATTAAATAATTCCTCCCATATAAGTAACATTTCTCAGAGTGCTTTCTTCCATCTCCAAAACATTTCTAGACTTCGTGCTGTTCTTACGCAACACAGTACTAAACTATTGGTTAATGCCCAAGTCATCTCACGTATAGATTACTGTAATGGTATTCTATCTGTTATCGCACAAAAATGTATCCATCGCTTACAATTTATTCAAATTTCTGCTGCCATGATAATAACCTGATGTTCTAAATCCACTGAACATATTACACCTATTCTCTCAACTTCACTGGCTCCCTGTTAACTACAGAATACAATACTAAATACCGCTCTTAACATTTAAAGCTCTCCACAACCTCACTGATCTCCTACAGACTGACACTCATCTCACTCACTCTGATTCTCATCTGCAGCTGTACTTTCTGTACCACACATCAAACTCTGTGCTATGGGAGCTTGAGGGTCTCTCATAGTGCTCCTCAACTCGGGAATTCACTTCTCTCTCATATACATCAGCTTGATTCAATAAGACATTTTAAAACTACCCTCAAAACTTATCTTTTCAAACTGGCATACCAATTGTGAATTTTGCACTGTTACTGCCAGTTATCTTTGTTTGTTTGCTAATTATTGCTGTTTGATTGATAGCGACAGTGGACGTGGAAGTAGGATTAGAGATGGCGGGCATATCCCATGGTCTTAGAGTTGGTGGGTGGGGCTCTGTGAGTTGGCGGGCGTGGCTCTCTGTCTTGTGTGCGCTCTCTGTCTTGCTTGCCCTTAGTCAGAGTTGGCGGGCGGGGCTCTGTCGAGCGTATCTCATGGTCTTAGAGTTGGCGGGCGGGGCTCTGTCGAGCGTATCTCATGGTCTTAGAGTTGGCGGGCGGGGCTCTGTGAGTTGGTGGGCATGGCTCTCTGTCTTGCGTGCGTTCTCTGTCTTGCGTCCACTTAGTGAATTATATATATAGACTAGCAAAATACCCGGGCTTCGCAGCGGAGAAGTAGTGTGTTAAAGAAGTTATGAAAAAGAAAAGGAAACATTTTAAAAATAACATAACCAGATTGTCAATGTAATTGTTTTGTGACTGTTATGAGTGTTACTGTCATCAAGGATTTGATTATCATTATTTCTTTCAATCAGGTTCGTATTTGGAGGATGTGTTGTGTTCAAGTTACATTCTGTGTTTGTCAACCGTTGTAAAGATAACAGGTTTCATCCATCGAAGTGTTCACTACCCTAAAGGCAAGGAGGTGCGTATTTTGAACGAAAAGGGAGAAGACAGCGAAGGAGTGGAAAAGTGAGAAGGAAAACTGTTTAAATAAAGAGCTGGGAAGGTGAATGGAAAGAAGCAGCCAGCGGTAAAGCAAGGAAGACTCCAAAATAAGGAAGGTTGGGTGCACGTAGAAGGTGTAACAATAGGATTGTTAACACTAGAATTACCAGAGCCTACGAAAAAACGAAGAAAAGCTGCAAGCAGCCAGCTATTCCATCCCCCCATGACTTAGAACGTGCACAAACTTCTCCCAGCTCATGCCTTGATTGATTATCTGGCAGTGAAGTGGAGGTTTAGAGTGGAAATAATAGATCGTTGTTTGGAACACACGCATTAAATGTCTGTTTCGTTTCTACAGTAAACTGTGTAAACACATTGTTAAAACAGAAACATTTTTTATATTCTAGTAGTAGATGACAAAATGTAGGCATAAACTATATAATGTATGAAGCCTGAAAAGCCTGAAGTCCAAATATCAAAGAAATATTTTTACAGAAGGTACAAATCTAACACAACAATTGTGCTTTTATTCAAAAATATAACTGCAGAAACAAAAAGCCGCCTTAACATGCGACATTGACACTTGTTTATTATGCCTGCGTCTGTGGCGCAATAGACTCAGCTCCCGACTGGGAATCAAAAGGTCGCGAGTTCGATCCTGCACCCCTCCGTTTTGAGAAGTGAACTGCTCTTAGTCTTACTATTTTAGAATAAAAACATACATTTGATTTCGGTCTGTAACAGCCTGTGTAATTTGATACTTGTAAAGGTTAGCTTTGTTTTTTTTTTAGTCAGTTTTATTATCTCGGCTGCGTTCACGAGCCCAAACACACCCCACCCCCGCATCTGATACTGCTGTTTTCACATAGACGCGCTGTAACAGAGGTAAACTCAGCTCCCTTCTACATCGGAAGTGTCAGCAGGCACTTTTCATGGCATTACACACATTTTTACGCATGCCCTCTGCACACTACTTGTGACTTTAGGAAGTAAGTAAATAAATAAAGGTAAATCATGTCATAAAATGATTTCTTCAAAATGGCACATATATTTGTCTCTTTCTTTTTTTAAAATGTGCGTTGATCACCGCCAGTATGTTGTAGCATACAGCATCTGGCTACCTGCATGTTCTTGCGTGCACTGAATAAGAGACAAATATACAGTCTGACTGAGAGAATCAGACTGAAAAAAAGCAAACATTTAGAAATGCCATACTTTTACAGCTGAGCGGACATTGTTCGTTTTCAAATAATATTGCATTTCTCTCTATGCTGTGGTTTCTATTACACACCTGAAAGACAATATATGTGAAAACATCATCGCACAAATGCAATATTATTTGAAAACAAACAGCGTGTTAGAGCCCACCCTCTCAACTTTGACGAGTGAAAGTGACGGTTTTATTTCAAGCCGTATTTCATGACGGTTTGCAGGAATGTTACGGACAAAATGAAATAAATAAATAAGCAACGAAAAACATATTTCGTGACACATTTATTTATTTATGCTCTCATTTCATGACATGTTTATTTATTAAGGCTCTCATTTCATGACACATTTATTTATTTATGCTCACATTTCACAGTACTTTTATTTATTTACGCATTTATTTATTTATTTCATTTTGTCCGAAATATTCCTCCATACTGGTAATTCTAGCGTTAAGCCTTATGATAATGTTCCCGCACGGAGGGTTTAGAGAGAGACGCACCGGGAAAAGTATAGAATAGGGAACACCGTGTGACTGTTCTGCTGTTCTCCTTTGACAGTTCTGTGGCTCTGTATATTTGTATGCACCTCTCTAAACTTGCATCACTGGTTCCGCACACAATTCGGTCACGTATAAGGGAACTTTTAATCTCGCCGTAATTGCATGTGCCTGCTAACACTCTCAGATCTGTGACATAGTTGTCTATATTTTCTCCCCTTGCCTGATTTCTTGAAAAAAATCTGTACCTCTCTACAGTTTCGTTTATTTTCAGGTTGTAATGTTCATCAAATTTACGTATCATCAAGCTCATGGTTAACTCATCAGGTCTTACATCACCGGTCAGCGCCCGACACAATTCTCTGCCGCTCTCTCCAATAAGATAACGGAATAATCTGACCGTAGTGTTTTCCTCTGCCTCCGGCATTGCAAGTTCTGTGAATAATCTGAACTCGTCCTTCCATGTTCTCCATGACTTCGCCAGGTCTTTAGCATCGAGGCTTAATATCAGCGGCGGTCTCAGACCCTCCATTTTCCTTTCGTGTTAGCATCTCCGCGTCCTGGACTTTTAACAGCAAACTGCCGTGACTTTCGGCGCAGTTCCATCACCTACGCTGCCACCATGTTTCTTTCTCGAGATTATTAAAAGGCACAGACTCATGCTTCCAGTTTATGTCTGTTTATTTCACAGTAGTTAAAGCCAGAACAAAGTCAGTTCACGTGAGCCACTCGGAATACATGCATCGATGCTTCTCAGCTGTGCTTGTTCTATCTCGTGCGATCTATT